>NW_027473361.1:600000-900000 GCF_050947335.1 Megachile rotundata | reverse complement strand
TGATGGTATGATTGTGATTGTATGATTGCGGTAGTATGATTGTGATTGTTTGATTGTGATTGTATGATTGTGATTGTATGATTGTGATTGTATGATTGCGATTGTATGATTGCGATTGTATGATTGTGATTGCACGATTGTGATTGTATGATTGTGATTGTATGATTTTGATTGTATGATTGTGATTGTATGATTGTGATTGTATGATTGTGATTGTAAGATGGTATTTGTATGGTTGTGATTGTATAGTAGTAATTGTATGCTTGCGATTGTATGATTGTGATAGTATGATTGTGATTGTATGATTGTGATTGTATGATTGTGATTGTATGATTGTGATTGTATGATTGTGATTGTATGCTTGCGATTGTATGATTGTGATTGTATGATTGTGATTGTATGATTGTGATTGTATGATTGTGATTGTGTGATTGTGATTGTATGATTGTGATCTTAGGATTGTGATTGTATGATTGTGATTGTGTGATTGTAATTGTATGATTGTGATGGTATGATTGTGATTGTATGATTGCGATAGTATGATTGTGATTGTCTGATTGTGGTTCTATGATTGTGATTGTATGATTGTGATTGTATGATTGTGATTGTATGATTGTCACTGTCTGGTTATGATTGTATGATTGTGATTGCATGATTGTGATTGTATGATTGTGATAGTATGATTGTGATTGTATGATTGTGATTGTATGATTGTGGTTGTATGATTGTATTTGGGAGATTGTAATTGTATGATTGCGATTGTATGATTGTGATTGCATGATGGTGATTGTATGACTGTGATTGTATGCTTGCGATTGTATGATTGTGATTGTATGATTGTGATTGTATGATTGTGATTGTATGATTGCGATTGTATGATTGCGATTGTATGATTGTGATTGCACGATTGTAATTGTATGATTGGGATTGTGTGATTGTGATAGTATGATTGTGATTGTAAGATTGTGATTGTATGACTGTGATTGTATGATTGTGATTGTATGATTGTGATTGTATGATTATGATTGTATGATTGTGATAGTATGATTGTGATTGTATGATTGTGATTGTATGATTGTGATTGTATGATTCTGATTGTATGATTGTATTTGGGATATTGTATTTTGGAGATTGTAATTGTATGATTGCGATTGTATGATTGTGATTGTATGATTGTGATTGTATGATTGTGATTGTGTGATTCTAATTGTATGATTGCGATTGTATGATTGTGATTGTATGATTATGATTGTATGATTGTGATTGTATGATTCTGATTGTATGGTTGTGATTGTATGATTATGATTGTATGATTGTGATTGTATGATGGTGATGGTATGATTGTGATTGTATGATTGCGATAGTACGATTGTGATTGTATGATTGTGATTGTAATATTGTGATTGTATGATTGCGATTGTATGATTGTGATTGTATGATTATGATTGTATGATTTTGATTGTATGATTGTGATTGTATGATGGTGATGGTATGATTGTGATTGTATGATTGCGATAGTACGATTGTGATTGTATGATTGCGATTGTAATATTGTGATTGTATGATTGCGATTGTATGATTGTGATTGTATGATTGTGATTGTATGATTGTGATAGTATGATTGTGATAATATGACTGTGATCGTATGACTGTGATTGTATGATTGTGATTGTACGATTGTGATTGTATGATTGTGATTGTCTGATTGTGGTTCTATGATTGTGATTGTATGATTGTGATTGTATGATTGTGATTGTATGATTGTGATAGTATGATTGTGATTGTAAGATTGTGATTGTATGACTGTGATTGTATGATTGTGATTGTATGATTGTGATTGTATGATTATGATTGTATGATTGTGATAGTATGATTGTGATTGTATGATTGTGATTGTATGATTGTGATTGTATGGTTGTGATTGTATGATTCTGATTGTATGATTGTATTTGGGATATTGTATTTTGGAGATTGTAATTGTATGATTGCGATTGTATGATTGTGATTGCATAATTGTGATTGTATGATTGTGATTGTGTGATTGTAATTGTATGATTGTGATTGTATGATTGTGATTGTATGATTGTGATAGTATGACTGTGATTGTATGACTGTGATTGTATGACTGTGATTGTATGATTGTGATTGTATGATTGTGATTGTATGATTGTGATTGTCTGATTGTGGTTGTATGATTGTGATTGTATGATTGTGATAGTATGATTGTGATTGTATGATTGTGATTGTATGACTGTGATTGTATGATTGTGATTGTATGATTGTGATTGTATGATTGTGATTGTATGATTGTGATTGTATGATTCTGACTGTATGATTGCGATGGTATGATTGTGATAGTATCATTGTGATTTTATGATTGTGGCTGTATGATTGTGATTGTATGATTGTGATTGTATAATTGTGATTGTATGATTGTGATTGTGTGATTGTAATTGTATGATTATGATTGTATGATTGTGATTGTATGATGGTGATGGTATGATTGTGATTGTATGATTGCGATAGTATGATTGTGATTGTATGATTGTGATTGTATGATTGTGATTGTAATATTGTGATTGTATGATTGCGATTGTATGATTGTGATTGTATGATTATGATTGTATGATTGTGATTGTATGATTGTGATTGTATGATTGTGATAGTATGACTGTGATTGTATGACTGTGATTGTATGACTGTGATTGTATGATTGTGATTGTATGATTGTAATTGTATGATTGTGATTGTATGATTGTATTTGGGAGATTGTAATTGTATGATTGCGATTGTATGATTGTGATTGTATGATTGTGATTGTATGATTATGATTGTATGATTGTGATTGTATGATTGTGATTGTATGATTGTGATAGTATGATTGTGATTGTATGACTGTGATTGTATGACTGTGATTGTATGATTGTGATTGGATGATTGTGATTGTATGATTGTGATTGTCTGATTGTGGTTGTATGATTGTGATTGTATGATTGTGATTGTATGATTATGATTGTATGATTGTGATTGTATGATTGTGATTGTATGATTGTGATAGTATGATTGCGATGGTATGATTGTGATAGTATCATTGTGATTTTATGATTGTGACTGTATGATTGTGATTGTATGATTGTGATTGTATGATTGTGATTGTATGATTGTGATTGTATGACTGTGATTGTATGACTGTGATTGTATGACAGTGATTGTATGATTGTGATTGTATGATTGTGATTGCATGATTGTGATTGTATGATTGTGATAGTATGATTGTGATTGTATGATTGTGACTGTATGATTGCGATTGTATGATTGTGATTGTGTGATTGTGGTTGTAAGATTGTTTTTGTATGATTGTGATTGTATAGTAGTAATTGTATGATTGTGATCGTATGATTGTGATTGTATGATTGTGATTCAATGATTGTGAGTGTTTGATTGTGATTGTATGATTGTATTTGGGAGATTGTAATTGTATGATTGCGATTGTATGATTGTGATTGTATGATTGTGATTGTATGATTATGATTGTATGATTGTGATAGTATGATTGTGATTGTATGATTGTGATTGAATGATTGTGATTGTATGGTTGTGATTGTATGATTCTGATTGTATGATTGTATTTGGGATATTGTATTTTGGAGATTGTAATTGTATGATTGCGATTGTATGATTGTGATTGTATGATTGTGATTGTATGACTGTGATTGTATGACTGTGATTGTATGACAGTGATTGTATGATTGTGATTGTATGATTGTGATTGTATGATTGTGATTGTATGATTGTGATTGTATGATTGTGATTGTATGATTGTGATTGTATGATTCTGACTGTATGATTGCGATGGTATGATTGTGATAGTATCATTGTGATTTTATGATTGTGACTGTATGATTGTGATTGTATGGTTGTGATTGTATGATTGTGATTGTATGATTGTGATTGTATGATTGTAATTGTATGATTGTGATTGTATGATTGTATTTGGGAGATTGTAATTGTATGATTGCGATTGTATGATTGTGATTGTATGATTGTGATTGTATGATTATGATTGTATGATTGTGATTGTATGATTGTGATTGTATGATTGTGATAGTATGATTGTGATTGTATGACTGTGATTGTATGACTGTGATTGTATGATTGTGATTGTATGATTGTGATTGTATGATTGTGATTGTCTGATTGTGGTTGTATGATTGTGATTGTATGATTGTGATTGTATGATTATGATTGTATGATTGTGATTGTATGATTGTGATTGTATGATTGTGATAGTATGATTGCGATGGTATGATTGTGATAGTATCATTGTGATTTTATGATTGTGACTGTATGATTGTGATTATATGATTGTGATTGTATGATTGTGATTGTATGATTGTGATTGTATGACTGTGATTGTATGACTGTGATTGTATGACAGTGATTGTATGATTGTGATTGTATGATTGTGATTGTATGATTGTGATTGCATGATTGTGATTGTATGATTGTGATAGTATGATTGTGATTGTATGATTGTGACTGTATGATTGCGATTGTATGATTGTGATTGTATGATTGTGATTGTATGATTGTGATTGTATAGTAGTAATTGTATGATTGTGATCGTATGATTGTGATTGTATGATTGTGATTCAATGATTGTGAGTGTTTGATTGTGATTGTATGATTGTGTTTGGGAGATTGTAATTGTATGATTGGAATTGTATGATTGTGATTGTATGATTGTGATTGTGTGATTGTGATTGTATGATTGTGATCTTATGATTGTGATTGTATGATGGTGATTGTATGATTGTAATTGTATGATTGTGATGGTATGATTGTGATTGTATGATTGCGATAGTATGATTGTGATTGTATGATTGTGATTGTATGATTATGATTGTATGATTGTGATTGTATGATTGTGATTGTATGATTGCGATTGTATGATTGCGATTGTATGATTGTGATTGTCTGATTGTGGTTCTATGATTGTGATTGTATGATTGTGATTGTATGATTGTGATTGTATGATTGTGATTGTATGATTGTGATTGTATGATTGTGATTGTATGATTGTCATTGTCTGATTATGATTGTATGATTGTGATTGCATGATTGTGATTGTATGATTGTGATAGTATGATTGTGATTGTATGATTGTGATTTTATGATTGTGGTTGTATGATTGTATTTGGGAGATTGTAATTGTTTGATTGCGATTGTATGATTGTGATTGTGTGATTGTGATAGTATGATTGTGATTGTAAGATTGTGATTGTATGACTGTGATTGTATGATTGTGATTGTATGATTGTGATTGTATGATTATGATTGTATGATTATGATAGTATGATTGTGATTGTATGATTGTGATTGTATGATTGTGATTGTATGATTCTGATTGTATGATTGTATTTGGGATATTGTATTTTGGAGATTGTAATTGTATGATTGCGATTGTATGATTGTGATTGTATGATTGTGATTGTATGATTGTGATTGTATGATTGTGATTGTATGATTGTGATTGTATGATTGTGATTGTATGATTGTGATTGTGTGATTGTAATTGTATGATTATGATTGTATGATTGTGATTGTATGATGGTGATGGTATGATTGTGATTGTCTGATTGTGAATGTATGATTGTGATTGTATGATTGTGATTGTATGATTGTGATTGTAAGATTGTCATTGTATGATTATGATTGTATGATTGTGATTGCATGATTGTGATTGTATGATTGTGATTGTATGATTGTGATTGTATGATTGTGATTGTATGATTGTGATTGTATGATTGTGATTGTATGATTGTGATTGTATGATTGTGATTGTATGATTGTGATTGTATGATTGCGATTGTATGATTGCGATTGTATGATTGTGATTGTCTGATTGTGGTTCTATGATTGTGATTGTATGATTGTGATTGTATGATTGTGATTGTATGATTGTCATTGTCTGATTATGATTGTACGATTGTGATTGCATGATTGTGATTGTATGATTGTGATAGTATGATTGTGATTGTATGATTGTGATTGTATGATTGTGGTTGTATGATTGTATTTGGGAGATTGTAATTGTATGATTGCGATTGTATGATTGTGATTGTATGATTGTGATTGTATGATTGTGATTGTATGATTGTGATTGTATGCTTGCGATTGTATGATTGTGATTGTATGATTGTGATGGTATGATTGTGATTGTATGATTGTGATTGTATGATTGTGATTGTCTGATTGTGGTTCTATGATTGTGATTGTATGATTGTGATTGTATGATTGTGATTGTATGATTGTCACTGTGTGATTGTGATTGTATGATTGTGATTGCATGATTGTGATTGTATGATTGTGATAGTATGATTGTGATTGAATGATTGTGATTGTATGATTGTGGTTGTATGATTGTATTTGGGTGATTGTAATTGTATGATTGCGATTGTATGATTGTGGTTCTATGATTGTGATTGTATGATGGTGATTGTGTGATTGTGATTGTATTCTTGCGATTGTATGATTGTGATTGTATGATTGTGATTGTGTGATTGCGATTGTATGATTGCGATTGTATGATTGTGATTGTATGATTGTGATAGTATGATAGTGATTGTATGACTGTGATTGTATGACTGTGATTGTATGATTGTGATTGTATGATTGTGATTGTATGATTGTGATTGTCTGATTGTGGTTCTATGATTGTGATTGTATGATTGTCATTGTCTGATTATGATTGTATGATTGTGATTGTATGATTATGATTGTATAATTGTGATAGTATGATTGTGATTGTATGATTGTGATTGTATGATTGTGATTGTATGATTGTGATTGTATGATTCTGATTGTATGACTGTATTTGGGATATTGTATTTTGGAGATTGTAATTGTATGATTGCGATTGTATGATTGTGATTGTATTATTGTGATTGTATGATTGTGATTGTATGATTGTGATTGTATGATTGTGATTGTGTGATTGTAATTGTATGATTATGATTGTATGATTGTGATTGTATGATGGTGATGGTATGATTGTGATTGTATGATTGCGATAGTATGATTGTGATTGTATGATTGTGATTGTAATATTTTGATTGTATGATTGCGATTGTATGATTGTGATTGTATGATTAGGATTGTATGATTGTGATTGTATGATTGTGATTGTATGATTGTGATAGTATGATTGTGATTGTATGACTGTGATTGTATGACTGTGATTGTATGTTTGTGATTGTATGATTGTGATTGTATGATTGTGATTGTCTGATTGTGGTTGTATGATTGTGATTGTATGATTGTGATAGTATGATTGTGATTGTATGACTGTGATTGTATGACTGTGATTGTATGATTGTGTTTGTATGATTGTGATTGTATGATTGTGATTGTCTGACTGTGGTTGTATGATTGTGATTGTATGATTGTGATTGTATGATTGTGATTCTACGATTGTGATTGTATGATTGTGGTTGTATGATTGTGATTGTATGATTGTGATTGTGTGATTGTGATTGTATGATTGTGATCTTATGATTGTGATTGTATGATTGTGATTGTATGATTGTAATTGTATGATTGTGATGGTATGATTGTGATTGTATGAATGCGATAGTATGATTGTGATTGTATGATTGTGATTGTATGATTATGATTGTATGATTGTGATTGTATGATTGTGACTGGAAGATTGTGATTGTATGATTGTGATTGTACGATTCTGATTGTATGATTGTGATTGTATGATTGTGATTGTGTGATTGTGATAGTATGATTGTGATTGTAAGATTGTGATTGTATGACTGTGATCGTATGATTGTGATTGTATGATTGTGATTGTATGATTATGATATTATGATTGTGATAGTATGATTGTGATTGTATGATTGTGATTGTATGATTGTGATTGTATGGTTGTGATTGTATGATTCTGATTGTATGATTGTATTTGGGATATTGTATTTTGGAGATTGTAATTGTATGATTGCGATTGTATGATTGTGATTGTATAATTGTGATTGTATGATTGTGATTGTATGATTGTGATTGTATGCTTGCGATTGTATGATTGTGATTGTGTGATTGTGATGGTATGATTGTGATTGTATGATTGTGATTGTATGATTGTGATTGTCTGATTGTGGTTCTATGATTGTGATTGTATGATTGTGATTGTATGATTGTGATTGTATGATTGTCACTGTGTGATTGTGATTGTATGATTGTGATTGCATGATTGTGATTGTACGATTGTGATAGTATGATTGTGATTGAATGATTGTGATTGTATGATTGTGGTTGTATGATTGTATTTGGGAGATTGTAATTGTATGATTGCGATTGTATGATTGTGATTGTATGATGGTGATTGTGTGATTGTGATTGTATTCTTGCGATTGTATGATTGTGATTGTATGATTGTGATTGTGTGATTGCGATTGTATGATTGCGATTGTATGATTGTGATTGTATGATTGTGATAGTATGATAGTGATTGTATGACTGTGATTGTATGACTGTGATTGTATGATTGTGATTGTATGATTGTGATTGTATGATTGTGATTGTCTGATTGTGGTTCTATGATTGTGATTGTATGATTGTCATTGTCTGATTATGATTGTATGATTGTGATTGCATGATTGTGATTGTATGATTGTGATAGTATGATTGTGATTGTGTGATTGTGATTGTATGATTGTGGTTGTATGATTGTATTTGGGAGATTGTAATTGTATGATTGCGATTGTATGATTGTGATTGTATGATTGTGATTGTATGATTGTGATTGTATGCTTGCGATTGTATGATTGTGATTGTATGATTCTGATTGTATGATTGTGATTGTATGATTGTGATTGTGTGATTGTGGTAGTATGATTGTGATTGTAAGATTGTGATTGTATGATTGTGATTGTATGATTCTGATTGTATGATTGTATTTGGGATATTGTATTTTGGAGATTGTAATTGTATGATTGCGATTGTATGATTGTGATTGTATGATTGTGATTGTATGATTGTGATTGTATGATTGTGATTGTATGATTGTGATTGTGTGATTGTAATAGTATGATTATGATTGTATGATTGTGATTGTATGATGGTGATGGTATGATTGTGATTGTATGATTGCGATAGTATGATTGTGATTGTATGATTGTGATTGTAATATTTTGATTGTATGATTGCGATTGTATGATTGTGATTGTATGATTAGGATTGTATGATTGTGATTGTATGATTGTGATTGTATGATTGTGATAGTATGATTGTGATTGTATGACTGTGATTGTATGACTGTGATTGTATGATTGTGATTGTATGATTGTGATTGTATGATTGTGATTGTCTGATTGTGGTTGTATGATTGTGATTGTATGATTGTGATAGTATGATTGTGATTGTATGACTGTGATTGTATGACTGTGATTGTATGATTGTGTTTGTATGATTGTGATTGTATGATTGTGATTGTCTGACTGTGGTTGTATGATTGTGATTGTATGATTGTGATGGTATGATTGTGATTCTATGATTGTGATTGTATGATTGTGATTGTATGATTGTGATTGTATGATTGTGATTGTGTGATTGTGATTGTATGATTGTGATCTTATGATTGTGATTGTATGATTGTGATTGTATGATTGTAATTGTATGATTGTGATGGTATGATTGTGATTGTATGAATGCGATGGTATGATTGTGATTGTATGATTGTGATTGTATGATTATGATTGTATGATTGTGATTGTATGATTGTGACTGGAAGATTGTGATTGTATGATTGTGATTGTACGATTCTGATTGTATGATTGTGATTGTATGATTGTGATTGTGTGATTGTGATAGTATGATTGTGATTGTAAGATTGTGATTGTATGACTGTGATTGTATGATTGTGATTGTATGATTGTGATTGTATGATTATGATTGTATGATTGTGATAGTATGATTGTGATTGTATGATTGTGATTGAATAATTGTGATTGTATGATTGTGATTGTATGATTGTGATTGTATGATTGTGATTGTATGATTGTCATTGTATGATTATGATTGTATGATTGCGATTGCATGATTGTGATTGTATGATTGTGATTGTATGATTGTGATTGTATGATTGTGATTGTATGATTGTGATTGTGTGATTGTGATAGTATGATTGTGATTGTAAGATTGTGATTGTATGACTGTGATTGTATGATTGTGATAGTATGATTGCGATGGTATGATTGTGATAGTATCATTGTGATTTTATGATTGTGACTGTATGATTGTGATTATATGATTGTGATTGTATGATTGTGATTGTATGATTGTGATTGCATGATTGTGATTGTATGATTGTGATAGTATGATTGTGATTGTATGATTGTGACTGTATGATTGCGATTGTATGATTGTGATTGTATGATTGTGATTGTATGATTGTGATTGTATAGTAGTAATTGTATGATTGTGATCGTATGATTGTGATTGTATGATTGTGATTCAATGATTGTGAGTGTTTGATTGTGATTGTATGATTGTGTTTGGGAGATTGTAATTGTATGATTGGAATTGTATGATTGTGATTGTATGATTGTGATTGTGTGATTGTGATTGTATGATTGTGATCTTATGATTGAGATTGTATGATGGTGATTGTATGATTGTAATTGTATGATTGTGATGGTATGATTGTGATTGTATGATTGCGATAGTATGATTGTGATTGTATGATTGTGATTGTATGATTATGATTGTATGATTGTGATTGTATGATTGTGATTGTATGATTGCGATTGTATGATTGCGATTGTATGATTGTGATTGTCTGATTGTGGTTCTATGATTGTGATTGTATGATTGTGATTGTATGATTGTGATTGTATGATTGTGATTGTATGATTGTGATTGTATGATTGTGATTGTATGATTGTCATTGTCTGATTATGATTGTATGATTGTGATTGCATGATTGTGATTGTATGATTGTGATAGTATGATTGTGATTGTATGATTGTGATTGTATGATTGTGGTTGTATGATTGTATTTGGGAGATTGTAATTGTTTGATTGCGATTGTATGATTGTGATTGTGTGATTGTGATAGTATGATTGTGATTGTAAGATTGTGATTGTATGACTGTGATTGTATGATTGTGATTGTATGATTGTGATTGTATGATTATGATTGTATGATTATGATAGTATGATTGTGATTGTATGATTGTGATTGTATGATTGTGATTGTATGATTCTGATTGTATGATTGTATTTGGGATATTGTATTTTGGAGATTGTAATTGTATGATTGCGATTGTATGATTGTGATTGTATGATTGTGATTGTATGATTGTGATTGTATGATTGTGATTGTATGATTGTGATTGTATGATTGTGATTGTGTGATTGTAATTGTATGATTATGATTGTATGATTGTGATTGTATGATGGTGATGGTATGATTGTGATTGTCTGATTGTGAATGTATGATTGTGATTGTATGATTGTGATTGTATGATTGTGATTGTAAGATTGTCATTGTATGATTATGATTGTATGATTGTGATTGCATGATTGTGATTGTATGATTGTGATTGTATGATTGTGATTGTATGATTGTGATTGTATGATTGTGATTGTATGATTGTGATTGTATGATTGTGATTGTATGATTGTGATTGTATGATTGCGATTGTATGATTGCGATTGTATGATTGTGATTGTCTGATTGTGGTTCTATGATTGTGATTGTATGATTGTGATTGTATGATTGTGATTGTATGATTGTCATTGTCTGATTATGATTGTACGATTGTGATTGCATGATTGTGATTGTATGATTGTGATAGTATGATTGTGATTGTATGATTGTGATTGTATGATTGTGGTTGTATGATTGTATTTGGGAGATTGTAATTGTATGATTGCGATTGTATGATTGTGATTGTATGATTGTGATTGTATGATTGTGATTGTATGATTGTGATTGTATGCTTGCGATTGTATGATTGTGATTGTATGATTGTGATGGTATGATTGTGATTGTATGATTGTGATTGTATGATTGTGATTGTCTGATTGTGGTTCTATGATTGTGATTGTATGATTGTGATTGTATGATTGTGATTGTATGATTGTCACTGTGTGATTGTGATTGTATGATTGTGATTGCATGATTGTGATTGTATGATTGTGATAGTATGATTGTGATTGAATGATTGTGATTGTATGATTGTGGTTGTATGATTGTATTTGGGTGATTGTAATTGTATGATTGCGATTGTATGATTGTGGTTCTATGATTGTGATTGTATGATGGTGATTGTGTGATTGTGATTGTATTCTTGCGATTGTATGATTGTGATTGTATGATTGTGATTGTGTGATTGCGATTGTATGATTGCGATTGTATGATTGTGATTGTATGATTGTGATAGTATGATAGTGATTGTATGACTGTGATTGTATGACTGTGATTGTATGATTGTGATTGTATGATTGTGATTGTATGATTGTGATTGTCTGATTGTGGTTCTATGATTGTGATTGTATGATTGTCATTGTCTGATTATGATTGTATGATTGTGATTGTATGATTATGATTGTATAATTGTGATAGTATGATTGTGATTGTATGATTGTGATTGTATGATTGTGATTGTATGATTGTGATTGTATGATTCTGATTGTATGATTGTATTTGGGATATTGTATTTTGGAGATTGTAATTGTATGATTGCGATTGTATGATTGTGATTGTATTATTGTGATTGTATGATTGTGATTGTATGATTGTGATTCTATGATTGTGATTGTGTGATTGTAATTGTATGATTATGATTGTATGATTGTGATTGTATGATGGTGATGGTATGATTGTGATTGTATGATTGCGATAGTATGATTGTGATTGTATGATTGTGATTGTAATATTTTGATTGTATGATTGCGATTGTATGATTGTGATTGTATGATTAGGATTGTATGATTGTGATTGTATGATTGTGATTGTATGATTGTGATAGTATGATTGTGATTGTATGACTGTGATTGTATGACTGTGATTGTATGTTTGTGATTGTATGATTGTGATTGTATGATTGTGATTGTCTGATTGTGGTTGTATGATTGTGATTGTATGATTGTGATAGTATGATTGTGATTGTATGACTGTGATTGTATGACTGTGATTGTATGATTGTGTTTGTATGATTGTGATTGTATGATTGTGATTGTCTGACTGTGGTTGTATGATTGTGATTGTATGATTGTGATTGTATGATTGTGATTCTATGATTGTGATTGTATGATTGTGGTTGTATGATTGTGATTGTATGATTGTGATTGTGTGATTGTGATTGTATGATTGTGATCTTATGATTGTGATTGTATGATTGTGATTGTATGATTGTAATTGTATGATTGTGATGGTATGATTGTGATTGTATGAATGCGATAGTATGATTGTGATTGTATGATTGTGATTGTATGATTATGATTGTATGATTGTGATTGTATGATTGTGACTGGAAGATTGTGATTGTATGATTGTGATTGTACGATTCTGATTGTATGATTGTGATTGTATGATTGTGATTGTGTGATTGTGATAGTATGATTGTGATTGTAAGATTGTGATTGTATGACTGTGATCGTATGATTGTGATTGTATGATTGTGATTGTATGATTATGATATTATGATTGTGATAGTATGATTGTGATTGTATGATTGTGATTGTATGATTGTGATTGTATGGTTGTGATTGTATGATTCTGATTGTATGATTGTATTTGGGATATTGTATTTTGGAGATTGTAATTGTATGATTGCGATTGTATGATTGTGATTGTATAATTGTGATTGTATGATTGTGATTGTATGATTGTGATTGTATGCTTGCGATTGTATGATTGTGATTGTGTGATTGTGATGGTATGATTGTGATTGTATGATTGTGATTGTATGATTGTGATTGTCTGATTGTGGTTCTATGATTGTGATTGTATGATTGTGATTGTATGATTGTGATTGTATGATTGTCACTGTGTGATTGTGATTGTATGATTGTGATTGCATGATTGTGATTGTACGATTGTGATAGTATGATTGTGATTGAATGATTGTGATTGTATGATTGTGGTTGTATGATTGTATTTGGGAGATTGTAATTGTATGATTGCGATTGTATGATTGTGATTGTATGATGGTGATTGTGTGATTGTGATTGTATTCTTGCGATTGTATGATTGTGATTGTATGATTGTGATTGTGTGATTGCGATTGTATGATTGCGATTGTATGATTGTGATTGTATGATTGTGATAGTATGATAGTGATTGTATGACTGTGATTGTATGACTGTGATTGTATGATTGTGATTGTATGATTGTGATTGTATGATTGTGATTGTCTGATTGTGGTTCTATGATTGTGATTGTATGATTGTCATTGTCTGATTATGATTGTATGATTGTGATTGCATGATTGTGATTGTATGATTGTGATAGTATGATTGTGATTGTGTGATTGTGATTGTATGATTGTGGTTGTATGATTGTATTTGGGAGATTGTAATTGTATGATTGCGATTGTATGATTGTGATTGTATGATTGTGATTGTATGATTGTGATTGTATGCTTGCGATTGTATGATTGTGATTGTATGATTCTGATTGTATGATTGTGATTGTATGATTGTGATTGTGTGATTGTGGTAGTATGATTGTGATTGTAAGATTGTGATTGTATGATTGTGATTGTATGATTCTGATTGTATGATTGTATTTGGGATATTGTATTTTGGAGATTGTAATTGTATGATTGCGATTGTATGATTGTGATTGTATGATTGTGATTGTATGATTGTGATTGTATGATTGTGATTGTATGATTGTGATTGTGTGATTGTAATAGTATGATTATGATTGTATGATTGTGATTGTATGATGGTGATGGTATGATTGTGATTGTATGATTGCGATAGTATGATTGTGATTGTATGATTGTGATTGTAATATTTTGATTGTATGATTGCGATTGTATGATTGTGATTGTATGATTAGGATTGTATGATTGTGATTGTATGATTGTGATTGTATGATTGTGATAGTATGATTGTGATTGTATGACTGTGATTGTATGACTGTGATTGTATGATTGTGATTCTATGATTGTGATTGTATGATTGTGATTGTCTGATTGTGGTTGTATGATTGTGATTGTATGATTGTGATAGTATGATTGTGATTGTATGACTGTGATTGTATGACTGTGATTGTATGATTGTGTTTGTATGATTGTGATTGTATGATTGTGATTGTCTGACTGTGGTTGTATGATTGTGATTGTATGATTGTGATGGTATGATTGTGATTCTATGATTGTGATTGTATGATTGTGATTGTATGATTGTGATTGTATGATTGTGATTGTGTGATTGTGATTGTATGATTGTGATCTTATGATTGTGATTGTATGATTGTGATTGTATGATTGTAATTGTATGATTGTGATGGTATGATTGTGATTGTATGAATGCGATGGTATGATTGTGATTGTATGATTGTGATTGTATGATTATGATTGTATGATTGTGATTGTATGATTGTGACTGGAAGATTGTGATTGTATGATTGTGATTGTACGATTCTGATTGTATGATTGTGATTGTATGATTGTGATTGTGTGATTGTGATAGTATGATTGTGATTGTAAGATTGTGATTGTATGACTGTGATTGTATGATTGTGATTGTATGATTGTGATTGTATGATTATGATTGTATGATTGTGATAGTATGATTGTGATTGTATGATTGTGATTGTATAATTGTGATTGTATGATTGTGATTGTATGATTGTGATTGTATGATTGTGATTGTATGATTGTCATTGTATGATTATGATTGTATGATTGCGATTGCATGATTGTGATTGTATGATTGTGATTGTATGATTGTGATTGTATGATTGTGATTGTATGATTGTGATTGTGTGATTGTGATAGTATGATTGTGATTGTAAGATTGTGATTGTATGACTGTGATTGTACGATTGTGATTGTATGATTGTGATTGTATGATTATGATTGTATGATTGTGATAGTATGATTGTGATTGTATGATGGTGATGGTATGATTGTGATTGTATGATTGCGATAGTACGATTGTGATTGTATGATTGTGATTGTAATATTGTGATTGTATGATTGCGATTGTATGATTGTGATTGTATGATTATGATTGTATGATTGTGATTGTATGATTCTGATTGTATGGTTGTGATTGTATGATTGTGATGGTATGATTGTGATCGTATGATTGCGATAGTATGATTGTGACTGTATGATTGTGATTGTATGATTGTGACTGTATGATTGTGATTGTATGATTGTGATTGTGTGATTGTGATTGTATGATTGCGATTGTATGATTGTGATTGTATGATTGTGATTGTATGATTGTGATAGTATGATTGTGATTGTATGACTCTGATCGTATGACTGTGATTGTATGATTGTGATTGTACGATTGTGATTGTATGATTGTGATTGTCTGATTGTGGTTCTATGATTGTGATTGTATGATTGTGATTGTATGATTGTGATTGTATGATTGTGATTGTATGATTGTGATTGTATAATTGTGATTGTATGATTGTGATTGTATGATTGTGATTGTATGATTGTGATTGTATGATTGTCATTGTATGATTATGATTGTATGATTGCGATTGCATGATTGTGATTGTATGATTGTGATTGTATGATTATGATTGTATGATTGTGATTGTATGATTCTGATTGTATGGTTGTGATTGTATGATTGTGATGGTATGATTGTGATCGTATGATTGCGATAGTATGATTGTGACTGTATGATTGTGATTGTATGATTGTTACTGTATGATTGTGATTGTATGATTGTGATTGTGTGATTGTGATTGTATGATTGCGATTGTATGATTGTGATTGTATGATTGTGATTGTATGATTGTGATAGTATGATTGTGATTGTATGACTCTGATCGTATGACTGTGATTGTATGATTGTGATTGTACGATTGTGATTGTATGATTGTGATTGTCTGATTGTGGTTCTATGATTGTGATTGTATGATTGTGATTGTATGATTGTGATTGTATGATTGTGATTGTATGATTGTGATTGTATGATTGTGATTGTATGATTGTGATTGTATGATTGTGATTGTATGATTGTAATTGTCTGATTATGGTTGTATGATTGTGGTTGCATGATTGTGATTGTATGATTGTGATAGTATGATTGTGATTGTATGATTGTGATTGTATGATTGTGATTGTATGATTTTGATTGTATGATTGTGATAGTATGATTGCGATTGTATGATTTTGATTGTATGATAGTGATTGTATGATTGTGATAGTATGATTGTAATTGTATGATTGTGATGGTATGATTGTGATTGTATGATTGCGGTAGTATGATTGTGATTGTTTGATTGTGATTGTATGATTGTGATTGTATGATTGTGATTGTATGATTGCGATTGTATGATTGCGATTGTATGATTGTGATTGCACGATTGTGATTGTATGATTGTGATTGTATGATTTTGATTGTATGATTGTGATTGTATGATTGTGATTGTATGATTGTGATTGTAAGATGGTATTTGTATGGTTGTGATTGTATAGTAGTAATTGTATGCTTGCGATTGTATGATTGTGATAGTATGATTGCGATTGTATGATTGTGATTGCACGATTGTAATTGTATGATTGGGATTGTGTGATTGTGATAGTATGATTGTGATTGTAAGATTGTGATTGTATGACTGTGATTGTATGATTGTGATTGTATGATTGTGATTGTATGATTATGATTGTATGATTGTGATAGTATGATTGTGATTGTATGATTGTGATTGTATGATTGTGATTGTATGATTCTGATTGTATGATTGTATTTGGGATATTGTATTTTGGAGATTGTAATTGTATGATTGCGATTGTATGATTGTGATTGTATGATTGTGATTGTATGATTGTGATTGTGTGATTCTAATTGTATGATTGCGATTGTATGATTGTGATTGTATGATTATGATTGTATGATTGTGATTGTATGATTCTGATTGTATGGTTGTGATTGTATGATTATGATTGTATGATTGTGATTGTATGATGGTGATGGTATGATTGTGATTGTATGATTGCGATAGTACGATTGTGATTGTATGATTGTGATTGTAATATTGTGATTGTATGATTGCGATTGTATGATTGTGATTGTATGATTATGATTGTATGATTTTGATTGTATGATTGTGATTGTATGATGGTGATGGTATGATTGTGATTGTATGATTGCGATAGTACGATTGTGATTGTATGATTGCGATTGTAATATTGTGATTGTATGATTGCGATTGTATGATTGTGATTGTATGATTGTGATTGTATGATTGTGATAGTATGATTGTGATAATATGACTGTGATCGTATGACTGTGATTGTATGATTGTGATTGTACGATTGTGATTGTATGATTGTGATTGTCTGATTGTGGTTCTATGATTGTGATTGTATGATTGTGATTGTATGATTGTGATTGTATGATTGTGATAGTATGATTGTGATTGTAAGATTGTGATTGTATGACTGTGATTGTATGATTGTGATTGTATGATTGTGATTGTATGATTATGATTGTATGATTGTGATAGTATGATTGTGATTGTATGATTGTGATTGTATGATTGTGATTGTATGGTTGTGATTGTATGATTCTGATTGTATGATTGTATTTGGGATATTGTATTTTGGAGATTGTAATTGTATGATTGCGATTGTATGATTGTGATTGCATAATTGTGATTGTATGATTGTGATTGTGTGATTGTAATTGTATGATTGTGATTGTATGATTGTGATTGTATGATTGTGATAGTATGACTGTGATTGTATGACTGTGATTGTATGACTGTGATTGTATGATTGTGATTGTATGATTGTGATTGTATGATTGTGATTGTCTGATTGTGGTTGTATGATTGTGATTGTATGATTGTGATAGTATGATTGTGATTGTATGATTGTGATTGTATGACTGTGATTGTATGATTGTGATTGTATGATTGTGATTGTATGATTGTGATTGTATGATTGTGATTGTATGATTCTGACTGTATGATTGCGATGGTATGATTGTGATAGTATCATTGTGATTTTATGATTGTGGCTGTATGATTGTGATTGTATGATTGTGATTGTATGATTGTGATTGTATGATTGTGATTGTATGATTGTAATTGTATGATTGTGATTGTATGATTGTATTTGGGAGATTGTAATTGTATGATTGCGATTGTATGATTGTGATTGTATGATTGTGATTGTATGATTATGATTGTATGATTGTGATTGTATGATTGTGATTGTATGATTGTGATAGTATGATTGTGATTGTATGACTGTGATTGTATGACTGTGATTGTATGATTGTGATTGTATGATTGTGATTGTATGATTGTGGTTGTCTGATTGTGGTTGTATGATTGTGATTGTATGATTGTGATTGTATGATTATAATTGTATGATTGTGATTGTATGATTGTGATTGTATGATTGTGATAGTATGATGGCGATGGTATGATTGTGATAGTCTCATTGTGATTTTATGATTGTGACTGTATGATTGTGATTGTATGATTGTGATTGTATGATTGTGATTGTATGATTGTGATTGTATGACTGTGATTGTATGACTGTGATTGTATGACAGTGATTGTATGATTGTGATTGTATGATTGTGATTGTATGATTGTGATTGCATGATTGTGATTGTATGATTGTGATAGTATGATTGTGATTGTATGATTGTGACTGTATGATTGCGATTGTATGATTGTGATTGTGTGATTGTGGCTGTAAGATTTTTTTTTGTATGATTGTGATTGTATAGTAGTAATTGTATGATTGTGATCGTATGATTGTGATTTTATGATTGTGATTCAATGATTGTGAGTGTTTGATTGTGATTGTATGATTGTATTTGGGAGATTGTAATTGTATGATTGCGATTGTATGATTGTGATTGTATGATTGTGATTGTATGATTGTGATTGTATGATTGTGATTCAATGATTGTGAGTGTTGGATTGTGATTGTATGATTGTATTTGGGAGATTGTAATTGTATGATTGGAATTGTATGATTGTGATTGTATGATTGGGATTGTGTGATTGTGATTGTATGATTGTGATCTTATGATTGTGATTGTATGATTGTGATTGTATGATTGTAATTGTATGATTGTGATGGTATGATTGTGATTGTATGATTGCGATAGTATGATTGTGATTGTATGATTGTGATTGTATGATTATGATTGTATGATTGTGATTGTACGATTCTGATTGTATGATTGTGATTGTATGATTGTGATTGTGTGATTGTGATAGTATGATTGTGATTGTAAGATTGTGATTGTATGACTGTGATTGTATGATTGTGATTGCATGATTGTGATTGTATGATTATGATTGTATGATTGTGATAGTATGATTGTGATTGTATGATTGTGATTGAATGATTGTGATTGTATGGTTGTGATTGTATGATTCTGATTGTATGATTGTATTTGGGATATTGTATTTTGGAGATTGTAATTGTATGATTGCGATTGTATGATTGTGATTGTATAATTGTGATTGTATGATTGTGATTGTGTGATTGTAATTGTATGATTATGATTGTATGATTGTGATTGTATGATGGTGATGGTATGATTGTGATTGTATGATTGCGATAGTATGATTGTGATTGTATGATTGTGATTGTATGATTGTGATTGTAATATTGTGATTGTATGATTGCGATTGTATGATTGTGATTGTATGATTATGATTGTATGATTGTGATTGTATGATTGTGATTGTATGATTGTGATAGTATGACTGTGATTGTATGACTGTGATTGTATGACTGTGATTGTATGATTGTGATTGTATGATTGTAATTGTATGATTGTGATTGTATGATTGTATTTGGGAGATTGTAATTGTATGATTGCGATTGTATGATTGTGATTGTATGATTGTGATTGTATGATTATGATTGTATGATTGTGATTGTATGATTGTGATTGTATGATTGTGATAGTATGATTGTGATTGTATGACTGTGATTGTATGACTGTGATTGTATGATTGTGATTGGATGATTGTGATTGTATGATTGTGATTGTCTGATTGTGGTTGTATGATTGTGATTGTATGATTGTGATTGTATGATTATGATTGTATGATTGTGATTGTATGATTGTGATTGTATGATTGTGATAGTATGATTGCGATGGTATGATTGTGATAGTATCATTGTGATTTTATGATTGTGACTGTATGATTGTGATTGTATGATTGTGATTGTATGATTGTGATTGTATGATTGTGATTGTATGATTGTGATTGTATGACTGTGATTGTATGACTGTGATTGTATGACAGTGATTGTATGATTGTGATTGTATGATTGTGATTGCATGATTGTGATTGTATGATTGTGATAGTATGATTGTGATTGTATGATTGTGACTGTATGATTGCGATTGTATGATTGTGATTGTGTGATTGTGGTTGTAAGATTGTTTTTGTATGATTGTGATTGTATAGTAGTAATTGTATGATTGTGATCGTATGATTGTGATTGTATGATTGTGATTCAATGATTGTGAGTGTTTGATTGTGATTGTATGATTGTATTTGGGAGATTGTAATTGTATGATTGCGATTGTATGATTGTGATTGTATGATTGTGATTGTATGATTATGATTGTATGATTGTGATAGTATGATTGTGATTGTATGATTGTGATTGAATGATTGTGATTGTATGGTTGTGATTGTATGATTCTGATTGTATGATTGTATTTGGGATATTGTATTTTGGAGATTGTAATTGTATGATTGCGATTGTATGATTGTGATTGTATAATTGTGATTGTATGATTGTGATTGTGTGATTGTAATTGTATGATTATGATTGTATGATTGTGATTGTATGATGGTGATGGTATGATTGTGATTGTATGATTGCGATAGTATGATTGTGATTGTATGATTGTGATTGTATGATTGTGATTGTAATATTGTGATTGTATGATTGCGATTGTATGATTGTGATTGTATGATTATGATTGTATGATTGTGATTGTATGATTGTGATTGTATGATTGTGATAGTATGACTGTGATTGTATGACTGTGATTGTATGACTGTGATTGTATGATTGTGATTGTATGATTGTGATTGTATGATTGTGATTGTCTGATTGTGGTTGTATGACTGTGATTGTATGATTGTGATAGTATGATTGTGATTGTATGATTGTGATTGTATGACTGTGATTGTATGACTGTGATTGTATGACAGTGATTGTATGATTGTGATTGTATGATTGTGATTGTATGATTGTGATTGTATGATTGTGATTGTATGATTGTGATTGTATGATTGTGATTGTATGATTCTGACTGTATGATTGCGATGGTATGATTGTGATAGTATCATTGTGATTTTATGATTGTGACTGTATGATTGTGATTGTATGGTTGTGATTGTATGATTGTGATTGTATGATTGTGATTGTATGATTGTGATAGTATGATTGTGATTGTATGACTGTGATTGTATGACTGTGATTGTATGATTGTGATTGTATGATTGTGATTGTATGATTGTGATTGTCTGATTGTGGTTGTATGATTGTGATTGTATGATTGTGATTGTATGATTATGATTGTATGATTGTGATTGTATGATTGTGATTGTATGATTGTGATAGTATGATTGCGATGGTATGATTGTGATAGTATCATTGTGATTTTATGATTGTGACTGTATGATTGTGATTATATGATTGTGATTGTATGATTGTGATTGTATGATTGTGATTGTATGACTGTGATTGTATGACTGTGATTGTATGACAGTGATTGTATGATTGTGATTGTATGATTGTGATTGTATGATTGTGATTGCATGATTGTGATTGTATGATTGTGATAGTATGATTGTGATTGTATGATTGTGACTGTATGATTGCGATTGTATGATTGTGATTGTATGATTGTGATTGTATGATTGTGATTGTATAGTAGTAATTGTATGATTGTGATCGTATGATTGTGATTGTATGATTGTGATTCAATGATTGTGAGTGTTTGATTGTGATTGTATGATTGTGTTTGGGAGATTGTAATTGTATGATTGGAATTGTATGATTGTGATTGTATGATTGTGATTGTGTGATTGTGATTGTATGATTGTGATCTTATGATTGTGATTGTATGATGGTGATTGTATGATTGTAATTGTATGATTGTGATGGTATGATTGTGATTGTATGATTGCGATAGTATGATTGTGATTGTATGATTGTGATTGTATGATTATGATTGTATGATTGTGATTGTATGATTGTGATTGTATGATTGCGATTGTATGATTGCGATTGTATGATTGTGATTGTCTGATTGTGGTTCTATGATTGTGATTGTATGATTGTGATTGTATGATTGTGATTGTATGATTGTGATTGTATGATTGTGATTGTATGATTGTGATTGTATGATTGTCATTGTCTGATTATGATTGTACGATTGTGATTGCATGATTGTGATTGTATGATTGTGATAGTATGATTGTGATTGTATGATTGTGATTGTATGATTGTGGTTGTATGATTGTATTTGGGAGATTGTAATTGTTTGATTGCGATTGTATGATTGTGATTGTGTGATTGTGATAGTATGATTGTGATTGTAAGATTGTGATTGTATGACTGTGATTGTATGATTGTGATTGTATGATTGTGATTGTATGATTATGATTGTATGATTATGATAGTATGATTGTGATTGTATGATTGTGATTGTATGATTGTGATTGTATGATTCTGATTGTATGATTGTATTTGGGATATTGTATTTTGGAGATTGTAATTGTATGATTGCGATTGTATGATTGTGATTGTATGATTGTGATTGTATGATTGTGATTGTATGATTGTGATTGTATGATTGTGATTGTATGATTGTGATTGTGTGATTGTAATTGTATGATTATGATTGTATGATTGTGATTGTATGATGGTGATGGTATGATTGTGATTGTCTGATTGTGAATGTATGATTGTGATTGTATGATTGTGATTGTATGATTGTGATTGTAAGATTGTCATTGTATGATTATGATTGTATGATTGTGATTGCATGATTGTGATTGTATGATTGTGATTGTATGATTGTGATTGTATGATTGTGATTGTATGATTGTGATTGTATGATTGTGATTGTATGATTGTGATTGTATGATTGTGATTGTATGATTGTGATTGTATGATTGCGATTGTATGATTGCGATTGTATGATTGTGATTGTCTGATTGTGGTTCTATGATTGTGATTGTATGATTGTGATTGTATGATTGTGATTGTATGATTGTCATTGTCTGATTATGATTGTACGATTGTGATTGCATGATTGTGATTGTATGATTGTGATAGTATGATTGTGATTGTATGATTGTGATTGTATGATTGTGGTTGTATGATTGTATTTGGGAGATTGTAATTGTATGATTGCGATTGTATGATTGTGATTGTATGATTGTGATTGTATGATTGTGATTGTATGATTGTGATTGTATGCTTGCGATTGTATGATTGTGATTGTATGATTGTGATGGTATGATTGTGATTGTATGATTGTGATTGTATGATTGTGATTGTCTGATTGTGGTTCTATGATTGTGATTGTATGATTGTGATTGTATGATTGTGATTGTATGATTGTCACTGTGTGATTGTGATTGTATGATTGTGATTGCATGATTGTGATTGTATGATTGTGATAGTATGATTGTGATTGAATGATTGTGATTGTATGATTGTGGTTGTATGATTGTATTTGGGTGATTGTAATTGTATGATTGCGATTGTATGATTGTGGTTCTATGATTGTGATTGTATGATGGTGATTGTGTGATTGTGATTGTATTCTTGCGATTGTATGATTGTGATTGTATGATTGTGATTGTGTGATTGCGATTGTATGATTGCGATTGTATGATTGTGATTGTATGATTGTGATAGTATGATAGTGATTGTATGACTGTGATTGTATGACTGTGATTGTATGATTGTGATTGTATGATTGTGATTGTATGATTGTGATTGTCTGATTGTGGTTCTATGATTGTGATTGTATGATTGTCATTGTCTGATTATGATTGTATGATTGTGATTGTATGATTATGATTGTATAATTGTGATAGTATGATTGTGATTGTATGATTGTGATTGTATGATTGTGATTGTATGATTGTGATTGTATGATTCTGATTGTATGATTGTATTTGGGATATTGTATTTTGGAGATTGTAATTGTATGATTGCGATTGTATGATTGTGATTGTATTATTGTGATTGTATGATTGTGATTGTATGATTGTGATTGTATGATTGTGATTGTGTGATTGTAATTGTATGATTATGATTGTATGATTGTGATTGTATGATGGTGATGGTATGATTGTGATTGTATGATTGCGATAGTATGATTGTGATTGTATGATTGTGATTGTAATATTTTGATTGTATGATTGCGATTGTATGATTGTGATTGTATGATTAGGATTGTATGATTGTGATTGTATGATTGTGATTGTATGATTGTGATAGTATGATTGTGATTGTATGACTGTGATTGTATGACTGTGATTGTATGTTTGTGATTGTATGATTGTGATTGTATGATTGTGATTGTCTGATTGTGGTTGTATGATTGTGATTGTATGATTGTGATAGTATGATTGTGATTGTATGACTGTGATTGTATGACTGTGATTGTATGATTGTGTTTGTATGATTGTGATTGTATGATTGTGATTGTCTGACTGTGGTTGTATGATTGTGATTGTATGATTGTGATTGTATGATTGTGATTCTATGATTGTGATTGTATGATTGTGGTTGTATGATTGTGATTGTATGATTGTGATTGTGTGATTGTGATTGTATGATTGTGATCTTATGATTGTGATTGTATGATTGTGATTGTATGATTGTAATTGTATGATTGTGATGGTATGATTGTGATTGTATGAATGCGATAGTATGATTGTGATTGTATGATTGTGATTGTATGATTATGATTGTATGATTGTGATTGTATGATTGTGACTGGAAGATTGTGATTGTATGATTGTGATTGTACGATTCTGATTGTATGATTGTGATTGTATGATTGTGATTGTGTGATTGTGATAGTATGATTGTGATTGTAAGATTGTGATTGTATGACTGTGATCGTATGATTGTGATTGTATGATTGTGATTGTATGATTATGATATTATGATTGTGATAGTATGATTGTGATTGTATGATTGTGATTGTATGATTGTGATTGTATGGTTGTGATTGTATGATTCTGATTGTATGATTGTATTTGGGATATTGTATTTTGGAGATTGTAATTGTATGATTGCGATTGTATGATTGTGATTGTATAATTGTGATTGTATGATTGTGATTGTATGATTGTGATTGTATGCTTGCGATTGTATGATTGTGATTGTGTGATTGTGATGGTATGATTGTGATTGTATGATTGTGATTGTATGATTGTGATTGTCTGATTGTGGTTCTATGATTGTGATTGTATGATTGTGATTGTATGATTGTGATTGTATGATTGTCACTGTGTGATTGTGATTGTATGATTGTGATTGCATGATTGTGATTGTACGATTGTGATAGTATGATTGTGATTGAATGATTGTGATTGTATGATTGTGGTTGTATGATTGTATTTGGGAGATTGTAATTGTATGATTGCGATTGTATGATTGTGATTGTATGATGGTGATTGTGTGATTGTGATTGTATTCTTGCGATTGTATGATTGTGATTGTATGATTGTGATTGTGTGATTGCGATTGTATGATTGCGATTGTATGATTGTGATTGTATGATTGTGATAGTATGATAGTGATTGTATGACTGTGATTGTATGACTGTGATTGTATGATTGTGATTGTATGATTGTGATTGTATGATTGTGATTGTCTGATTGTGGTTCTATGATTGTGATTGTATGATTGTCATTGTCTGATTATGATTGTATGATTGTGATTGCATGATTGTGATTGTATGATTGTGATAGTATGATTGTGATTGTGTGATTGTGATTGTATGATTGTGGTTGTATGATTGTATTTGGGAGATTGTAATTGTATGATTGCGATTGTATGATTGTGATTGTATGATTGTGATTGTATGATTGTGATTGTATGCTTGCGATTGTATGATTGTGATTGTATGATTCTGATTGTATGATTGTGATTGTATGATTGTGATTGTGTGATTGTGGTAGTATGATTGTGATTGTAAGATTGTGATTGTATGATTGTGATTGTATGATTCTGATTGTATGATTGTATTTGGGATATTGTATTTTGGAGATTGTAATTGTATGATTGCGATTGTATGATTGTGATTGTATGATTGTGATTGTATGATTGTGATTGTATGATTGTGATTGTATGATTGTGATTGTGTGATTGTAATAGTATGATTATGATTGTATGATTGTGATTGTATGATGGTGATGGTATGATTGTGATTGTATGATTGCGATAGTATGATTGTGATTGTATGATTGTGATTGTAATATTTTGATTGTATGATTGCGATTGTATGATTGTGATTGTATGATTAGGATTGTATGATTGTGATTGTATGATTGTGATTGTATGATTGTGATAGTATGATTGTGATTGTATGACTGTGATTGTATGACTGTGATTGTATGATTGTGATTGTATGATTGTGATTGTATGATTGTGATTGTCTGATTGTGGTTGTATGATTGTGATTGTATGATTGTGATAGTATGATTGTGATTGTATGACTGTGATTGTATGACTGTGATTGTATGATTGTGTTTGTATGATTGTGATTGTATGATTGTGATTGTCTGACTGTGGTTGTATGATTGTGATTGTATGATTGTGATGGTATGATTGTGATTCTATGATTGTGATTGTATGATTGTGATTGTATGATTGTGATTGTATGATTGTGATTGTGTGATTGTGATTGTATGATTGTGATCTTATGATTGTGATTGTATGATTGTGATTGTATGATTGTAATTGTATGATTGTGATGGTATGATTGTGATTGTATGAATGCGATGGTATGATTGTGATTGTATGATTGTGATTGTATGATTATGATTGTATGATTGTGATTGTATGATTGTGACTGGAAGATTGTGATTGTATGATTGTGATTGTACGATTCTGATTGTATGATTGTGATTGTATGATTGTGATTGTGTGATTGTGATAGTATGATTGTGATTGTAAGATTGTGATTGTATGACTGTGATTGTATGATTGTGATTGTATGATTGTGATTGTATGATTATGATTGTATGATTGTGATAGTATGATTGTGATTGTATGATTGTGATTGTATAATTGTGATTGTATGATTGTGATTGTATGATTGTGATTGTATGATTGTGATTGTATGATTGTCATTGTATGATTATGATTGTATGATTGCGATTGCATGATTGTGATTGTATGATTGTGATTGTATGATTGTGATTGTATGATTGTGATTGTATGATTGTGATTGTGTGATTGTGATAGTATGATTGTGATTGTAAGATTGTGATTGTATGACTGTGATTGTATGATTGTGATAGTATGATTGCGATGGTATGATTGTGATAGTATCATTGTGATTTTATGATTGTGACTGTATGATTGTGATTATATGATTGTGATTGTATGATTGTGATTGTATGATTGTGATTGTATGACTGTGATTGTATGACTGTGATTGTATGACAGTGATTGTATGATTGTGATTGTATGATTGTGATTGTATGATTGTGATTGCATGATTGTGATTGTATGATTGTGATAGTATGATTGTGATTGTATGATTGTGACTGTATGATTGCGATTGTATGATTGTGATTGTATGATTGTGATTCAATGATTGTGAGTGTTTGATTGTGATTGTATGATTGTGTTTGGGAGATTGTAATTGTATGATTGGAATTGTATGATTGTGATTGTATGATTGTGATTGTGTGATTGTGATTGTATGATTGTGATCTTATGATTGTGATTGTATGATGGTGATTGTATGATTGTAATTGTATGATTGTGATGGTATGATTGTGATTGTATGATTGCGATAGTATGATTGTGATTGTATGATTGTGATTGTATGATTATGATTGTATGATTGTGATTGTATGATTGTGATTGTATGATTGCGATTGTATGATTGCGATTGTATGATTGTGATTGTCTGATTGTGGTTCTATGATTGTGATTGTATGATTGTGATTGTATGATTGTGATTGTATGATTGTGATTGTATGATTGTGATTGTATGATTGTGATTGTATGATTGTCATTGTCTGATTATGATTGTATGATTGTGATTGCATGATTGTGATTGTATGATTGTGATAGTATGATTATGATTGTATGATTATGATAGTATGATTGTGATTGTATGATTGTGATTGTATGATTGTGATTGTATGATTCTGATTGTATGATTGTATTTGGGATATTGTATTTTGGAGATTGTAATTGTATGATTGCGATTGTATGATTGTGATTGTATGATTGTGATTGTATGATTGTGATTGTATGATTGTGATTGTATGATTGTGATTGTATGATTGTGATTGTGTGATTGTAATTGTATGATTATGATTGTATGATTGTGATTGTATGATGGTGATGGTATGATTGTGATTGTCTGATTGTGAATGTATGATTGTGATTGTATGATTGTGATTGTATGATTGTGATTGTAAGATTGTCATTGTATGATTATGATTGTATGATTGTGATTGCATGATTGTGATTGTATGATTGTGATTGTATGATTGTGATTGTATGATTGTGATTGTATGATTGTGATTGTATGATTGTGATTGTATGATTGTGATTGTATGATTGTGATTGTATGATTGCGATTGTATGATTGCGATTGTATGATTGTGATTGTCTGATTGTGGTTCTATGATTGTGATTGTATGATTGTGATTGTATGATTGTGATTGTATGATTGTCATTGTCTGATTATGATTGTACGATTGTGATTGCATGATTGTGATTGTATGATTGTGATAGTATGATTGTGATTGTATGATTGTGATTGTATGATTGTGGTTGTATGATTGTATTTGGGAGATTGTAATTGTATGATTGCGATTGTATGATTGTGATTGTATGATTGTGATTGTATGATTGTGATTGTATGATTGTGATTGTATGCTTGCGATTGTATGATTGTGATTGTATGATTGTGATGGTATGATTGTGATTGTATGATTGTGATTGTATGATTGTGATTGTCTGATTGTGGTTCTATGATTGTGATTGTATGATTGTGATTGTATGATTGTGATTGTATGATTGTCACTGTGTGATTGTGATTGTATGATTGTGATTGCATGATTGTGATTGTATGATTGTGATAGTATGATTGTGATTGAATGATTGTGATTGTATGATTGTGGTTGTATGATTGTATTTGGGTGATTGTAATTGTATGATTGCGATTGTATGATTGTGGTTCTATGATTGTGATTGTATGATGGTGATTGTGTGATTGTGATTGTATTCTTGCGATTGTATGATTGTGATTGTATGATTGTGATTGTGTGATTGCGATTGTATGATTGCGATTGTATGATTGTGATTGTATGATTGTGATAGTATGATAGTGATTGTATGACTGTGATTGTATGACTGTGATTGTATGATTGTGATTGTATGATTGTGATTGTATGATTGTGATTGTCTGATTGTGGTTCTATGATTGTGATTGTATGATTGTCATTGTCTGATTATGATTGTATGATTGTGATTGTATGATTATGATTGTATAATTGTGATAGTATGATTGTGATTGTATGATTGTGATTGTATGATTGTGATTGTATGATTGTGATTGTATGATTCTGATTGTATGATTGTATTTGGGATATTGTATTTTGGAGATTGTAATTGTATGATTGCGATTGTATGATTGTGATTGTATTATTGTGATTGTATGATTGTGATTGTATGATTGTGATTGTATGATTGTGATTGTGTGATTGTAATTGTATGATTATGATTGTATGATTGTGATTGTATGATGGTGATGGTATGATTGTGATTGTATGATTGCGATAGTATGATTGTGATTGTATGATTGTGATTGTAATATTTTGATTGTATGATTGCGATTGTATGATTGTGATTGTATGATTAGGATTGTATGATTGTGATTGTATGATTGTGATTGTATGATTGTGATAGTATGATTGTGATTGTATGACTGTGATTGTATGACTGTGATTGTATGTTTGTGATTGTATGATTGTGATTGTATGATTGTGATTGTCTGATTGTGGTTGTATGATTGTGATTGTATGATTGTGATAGTATGATTGTGATTGTATGACTGTGATTGTATGACTGTGATTGTATGATTGTGTTTGTATGATTGTGATTGTATGATTGTGATTGTCTGACTGTGGTTGTATGATTGTGATTGTATGATTGTGATTGTATGATTGTGATTCTATGATTGTGATTGTATGATTGTGGTTGTATGATTGTGATTGTATGATTGTGATTGTGTGATTGTGATTGTATGATTGTGATCTTATGATTGTGATTGTATGATTGTGATTGTATGATTGTAATTGTATGATTGTGATGGTATGATTGTGATTGTATGAATGCGATAGTATGATTGTGATTGTATGATTGTGATTGTATGATTATGATTGTATGATTGTGATTGTATGATTGTGACTGGAAGATTGTGATTGTATGATTGTGATTGTACGATTCTGATTGTATGATTGTGATTGTATGATTGTGATTGTGTGATTGTGATAGTATGATTGTGATTGTAAGATTGTGATTGTATGACTGTGATCGTATGATTGTGATTGTATGATTGTGATTGTATGATTATGATATTATGATTGTGATAGTATGATTGTGATTGTATGATTGTGATTGTATGATTGTGATTGTATGGTTGTGATTGTATGATTCTGATTGTATGATTGTATTTGGGATATTGTATTTTGGAGATTGTAATTGTATGATTGCGATTGTATGATTGTGATTGTATAATTGTGATTGTATGATTGTGATTGTATGATTGTGATTGTATGCTTGCGATTGTATGATTGTGATTGTGTGATTGTGATGGTATGATTGTGATTGTATGATTGTGATTGTATGATTGTGATTGTCTGATTGTGGTTCTATGATTGTGATTGTATGATTGTGATTGTATGATTGTGATTGTATGATTGTCACTGTGTGATTGTGATTGTATGATTGTGATTGCATGATTGTGATTGTACGATTGTGATAGTATGATTGTGATTGAATGATTGTGATTGTATGATTGTGGTTGTATGATTGTATTTGGGAGATTGTAATTGTATGATTGCGATTGTATGATTGTGATTGTATGATGGTGATTGTGTGATTGTGATTGTATTCTTGCGATTGTATGATTGTGATTGTATGATTGTGATTGTGTGATTGCGATTGTATGATTGCGATTGTATGATTGTGATTGTATGATTGTGATAGTATGATAGTGATTGTATGACTGTGATTGTATGACTGTGATTGTATGATTGTGATTGTATGATTGTGATTGTATGATTGTGATTGTCTGATTGTGGTTCTATGATTGTGATTGTATGATTGTCATTGTCTGATTATGATTGTATGATTGTGATTGCATGATTGTGATTGTATGATTGTGATTGTATGATTGCGATAGTATGATTGTGATTGTATGATTGTGATTGTAATATTTTGATTGTATGATTGCGATTGTATGATTGTGATTGTATGATTAGGATTGTATGATTGTGATTGTATGATTGTGATTGTATGATTGTGATAGTATGATTGTGATTGTATGACTGTGATTGTATGACTGTGATTGTATGATTGTGATTGTATGATTGTGATTGTATGATTGTGATTGTCTGATTGTGGTTGTATGATTGTGATTGTATGATTGTGATAGTATGATTGTGATTGTATGACTGTGATTGTATGACTGTGATTGTATGATTGTGTTTGTATGATTGTGATTGTATGATTGTGATTGTCTGACTGTGGTTGTATGATTGTGATTGTATGATTGTGATGGTATGATTGTGATTCTATGATTGTGATTGTATGATTGTGATTGTATGATTGTGATTGTATGATTGTGATTGTGTGATTGTGATTGTATGATTGTGATCTTATGATTGTGATTGTATGATTGTGATTGTATGATTGTAATTGTATGATTGTGATGGTATGATTGTGATTGTATGAATGCGATGGTATGATTGTGATTGTATGATTGTGATTGTATGATTATGATTGTATGATTGTGATTGTATGATTGTGACTGGAAGATTGTGATTGTATGATTGTGATTGTACGATTCTGATTGTATGATTGTGATTGTATGATTGTGATTGTGTGATTGTGATAGTATGATTGTGATTGTAAGATTGTGATTGTATGATTGTGATTGTGTGATTGTGATAGTATGATTGTGATTGTAAGATTGTGATTGTATGACTGTGATTGTATGATTGTGATTGTATGATTGTGATTGTATGATTATGATTGTATGATTGTGATAGTATGATTGTGATTGTATGATTGTGATTGTATAATTGTGATTGTATGATTGTGATTGTATGATTGTGATTGTATGATTGTGATTGTATGATTGTCATTGTATGATTATGATTGTATGATTGCGATTGCATGATTGTGATTGTATGATTGTGATTGTATGATTGTGATTGTATGATTGTGATTGTATGATTGTGATTGTGTGATTGTGATAGTATGATTGTGATTGTAAGATTGTGATTGTATGACTGTGATTGTACGATTGTGATTGTATGATTGTGATTGTATGATTATGATTGTATGATTGTGATAGTATGATTGTGATTGTATGATGGTGATGGTATGATTGTGATTGTATGATTGCGATAGTACGATTGTGATTGTATGATTGTGATTGTAATATTGTGATTGTATGATTGCGATTGTATGATTGTGATTGTATGATTATGATTGTATGATTGTGATTGTATGATTCTGATTGTATGGTTGTGATTGTATGATTGTGATGGTATGATTGTGATCGTATGATTGCGATAGTATGATTGTGACTGTATGATTGTGATTGTATGATTGTGACTGTATGATTGTGATTGTATGATTGTGATTGTGTGATTGTGATTGTATGATTGCGATTGTATGATTGTGATTGTATGATTGTGATTGTATGATTGTGATAGTATGATTGTGATTGTATGACTCTGATCGTATGACTGTGATTGTATGATTGTGATTGTACGATTGTGATTGTATGATTGTGATTGTCTGATTGTGGTTCTATGATTGTGATTGTATGATTGTGATTGTATGATTGTGATTGTATGATTGTGATTGTATGATTGTGATTGTATGATTGTGATTGTATGATTGTGATTGTATGATTGTAATTGTCTGATTATGGTTGTATGATTGTGGTTGCATGATTGTGATTGTATGATTGTGATAGTATGATTGTGATTGTATGATTGTGATTGTATGATTGTGATTGTATGATTTTGATTGTATGATTGTGATAGTATGATTGCGATTGTATGATTTTGATTGTATGATAGTGATTGTATGATTGTGATTGTATGATTGTAATTGTATGATTGTGATGGTATGATTGTGATTGTATGATTGCGGTAGTATGATTGTGATTGTTTGATTGTGATTGTATGATTGTGATTGTATGATTGTGATTGTATGATTGTGATTGTATGATTGCGATTGTATGATTGCGATTGTATGATTGTGATTGCACGATTGTGATTGTATGATTGTGATTGTATGATTTTGATTGTATGATTGTGATTGTATGATTGTGATTGTATGATTGTGATTGTATGATTGTGATTGTAAGATGGTATTTGTATGATTGTGATTGTATAGTAGTAATTGTATGATTGTGATCGTATGATTGTGATTGTATGATTGTGATTGAATGATTGTGAGTGTATGATTGTGATTGTATGATTGTATTTGGGAGATTGCAATTGTATGATTGGGATTGTATGATTGTGATTGTATGATTGTGATTGTATGATTGTGATTGTATGATTATGATTGTATGATTGTGATTGCATGATTGTGATTGAATGATTGTGATAGTACGATTGTGATTGTACGATTGTGATTGTATGATTGTATTTGGGAGATTGTAATTGTATGATTGCGATTGTATGATTGTGATTGTATGATTGTGATTGTATGCTTGCGATTGTATGATTGTGATTGTATGATTGCGATTATATGATTGCGATTGTATGATTGCGATTGTATGACAGTGATTGCACGATTGTGATTGTATGATTGTGATTGTATGATTTTGATTGTATGATTGTGATTGTATGATTGTGATTGTATGATTGTGATTGTATGATTGTGATTGTATGATTGTGATTGTATGATTGTATTTGGGAGATTGTAATAGTATGATTGCGATGGTATGATTGTGATTGTATGATTGTGATTGTATGCTTGCGATTGTATGATTGTGATAGTATGATTGTGATTGTATGATTGTGATTGTATGATTGTGATTGTATGATTGTGATTGTATGATTGTGATTGTATGCTTGCGATTGTATGATTGTGATTGTATGATTGTGATTGTATGATTGTGATTGTATGATTGTGATTGTGTGATTGTGATTGTATGATTGTGATCTTAGGATTGTGATTGTATGATTGTGATTGTATGATTGTAATTGTATGATTGTGATGGTATGATTGTGATTGTATGATTGCGATAGTATGATTGTGATTGTCTGATTGTGGTTCTATGATTGTGATTGTATGATTGTGATTGTATGATTGTGATTGTATGATTGTCACTGTCTGATTATGATTGTATGATTGTGATTGCATGATTGTGATTGTATGATTGTGATAGTATGATTGTGATTGTATGATTGTGATTGTATGATTGTGGTTGTATGATTGTATTTGGGAGATTGTAATTGTATGATTGCGATTGTATGATTGTGATTGCATGATGGTGATTGTATGACTGTGATTGTATGCTTGCGATTGTATGATTGTGATTGTATGATTCTGATTGTATGATTGTGATTGTATGATTGTGATTGTGTGATTGTGATAGTATGATTGTGATTGTAAGATTGTGATTGTATGACTGTGATTGTATGATTGTGATTGTATGATTGTGATTGTATGATTATGATTGTATGATTGTGATAGTATGATTGTGATTGTATGATTGTGATTGTATGATTGTGATTGTATGATTCTGATTGTATGATTGTATTTGGGATATTGTATTTTGGAGATTGTAATTGTATGATTGCGATTGTATGATTGTGATTGTATGATTGTGATTGTATGATTGTGATTGTATGATTGTGATTGTGTGATTCTAATTGTATGATTATGATTGTATGATTGTGATTGTATGATGGTGATGGTATGACTGTGATTGTATGATTGTGATTGTATGTTTGTGATTGTATGATTGTGATTGTATGGTTGTGATTGTATGATTGTGATTGTATGACTGTGATTGTGTGATTGTGATAGTACGATTGTGATTGTAAGATTGTGATTGTATGACTGTGATTGTACGATTGTGATTGTATGACTGTGATTGTATGATTATGATTGCATGATTGTGATAGTATGATTGTGATTGTATGATTGTGATTGTATGATTCTGATTGTATGATTGTATTTGGGAGATTGTATTTTGGAGATTGTAATTGTATGATTGCGATTGTATGATTGTGATTGTATGATTGTGATTGTATGATTGTGATTGTATGATTGTGATTGTATGATTGTGATTGTACGATTGTGATTGTATGATTGTAATTGTATGATTATGATTGTATGATTGTGATTGTATGATGGTGATGGTATGATTGTGATTGTATGATTGCGATAGTACGATTGTGATTGTATGATTGTGATTGTAATATTGTGATTGTATGATTGCGATTGTATGATTGTGATTGTATGATTATGATTGTATGATTGTGATTGTATGATGCTGATTGTATGGTTGTGATTGTATGATTGTGATGGTATGATTGTGATCGTATGATTGCGATAGTATGATTCTGATTGTATGATTGTGATTGTATGATTGTGACTGTATGATTGCGATTGTATGACTGTGATTGTGTGATTGTGGTTGTATGATTACGATTGTATGATTGTGATTGTATGATTGTGATTGTATGATTGTGATAGTATGATTGTGATAATATGACTGTGATCGTATGACTGTGATTGTATGATTGTGATTGTACGATTGTGATTGTATGATTGTGAATGTCTGATTGTGGTTCTATGATTGTGATTGTATGATTGTGATTGTATGATTGTGATTGTATGATTGTGATTGTATGATTGTGATTGTATGATTGTGATTGTATGATTGTGATTGTATGATTGTCATTGTCTGATTATGATTGTATGATTGTGATTGCATGATTGTGATTGTATGATTGTGATAGTATGATTGTGATTGTATGATTGTGATTGTATGATTGTGATTGTATGATTGTGATTGTATGATTGTGATTGTATGATTGTGACTGGAAGATTGTGATCGTATGATTGGGATTGTACGATTCTGATTGTATGATTGTGATTGTATGATTGTGATTGTGTGATTGTGATAGTATGATTGTGATTGTAAGATTGTGATTGTATGACTGTGATTGTATGATTGTGATTGTATGATTGTGATTGTATGATTATGATTGTATGATTGTGATAGTATGATTGTGATTGTATGATTGTGATTGTATGATTGTGATTGTATGGTTGTGATTGTATGATTCTGATTGTATGATTGTATTTGGGATATTGTATTTTGGAGATTGTAATTGTATGATTGCGATTGTATGATTGTGATTGTATAATTGTGATTGTATGATTGTGATTGTGTGATTGTAATTGTATGATTGTGATTGTATGATTGTGATTGTATGATTGTGATAGTATGACTGTGATTGTATGACTGTGATTGTATGACTGTGATTGTATGATTGTGATTGTATGATTGTGATTGTATGATTGTGATTGTCTGATTGTGGTTGTATGATTGTGATTGTATGATTGTGATAGTATGATTGTGATTGAATGATTGTGATTGTATGACTGTGATTGTATGATTGTGATTGTATGATTGTGATTGTATGATTGTGATTGTATGATTGTGATTGTATGATTCTGACTGTATGATTGCGATGGTATGATTGTGATAGTATCATTGTGATTTTATGATTGTGACTGTATGATTGTGATTGTATGATTGTGATTGTATGATTGTGATTGTATGATTGTGATTGTATGATTGTGATTGTATGATTGTAATTGTATGATTGTGATTGTATGATTGTATTTGGGAGATTGTAATTGTATGATTGCGATTGTATGATTGTGATTGTATGATTGTAATTGTATGATTATGATTGTATGATTGTGATTGTATGATTGTGATTGTATGATTGTGATAGTATGATTGTGATTGTATGACTGTGATTGTATGACTGTGATTGTATGATTGTGATTGTATGATTGTGATTGTATGATTGTGATTGTCTGATTGTGGTTGTATGATTGTGATTGTATGATTGTGATTGTATGGTTATGATTGTATGATCGTGATTGTATGATTGTGATTGTGTGATTGTGATAGTATGATTGTGATTGTAAGATTGTGATTGTATGACTGTGATTGTATGATTGTGATTGTATGATTGTGATTGTATGATTATGATTGTATGATTGTGATAGTATGATTGTGGTTGTATGATTGTGATTGTATGATTGTGATTGTATGATTCTGATTGTATGATTGTATTTGGGATATTGTATTTTGGAGATTGTAATTGTATGATTGCGATTGTATGATTGTGATTGTATGATTGTGATTGTATGATTGTGATTGTATGATTGTGATTGTGTGATTCTAATTGTATGATTATGATTGTATGATTGTGATTGTATGATGGTGATGGTATGATTGTGATTGTCTGATTGTGAACGTATGATTGTGATTGTATGATTGTGATTGTATGATTGTGATTGTATGATTGTCATTGTATGATTATGATTGTATGATAGTGATTGCATGATTGTGATTGTATGATTGTGATTGTATGTTTGTGATTGTATGATTGTGATTGTATGGTTGTGATTGTATGATTGTGATTGTATGACTGTGATTGTGTGATTGTGATAGTACGATTGTGATTGTAAGATTGTGATTGTATGACTGTGATTGTACGATTGTGATTGTATGACTGTGATTGTATGATTATGATTGCATGATTGTGATAGTATGATTGTGATTGTATGATTGTGATTGTATGATTCTGATTGTATGATTGTATTTGGGAGATTGTATTTTGGAGATTGTAATTGTATGATTGCGATTGTATGATTGTGATTGTATGATTGTGATTGTATGATTGTGATTGTATGATTGTGATTGTACGATTGTGATTGTATGATTGTAATTGTATGATTATGATTGTATGATTGTGATTGTATGATGGTGATGGTATGATTGTGATTGTATGATTGCGATAGTACGATTGTGATTGTATGATTGTGATTGTAATATTGTGATTGTATGATTGCGATTGTATGATTGTGATTGTATGATTATGATTGTATGATTGTGATTGTATGATGCTGATTGTATGGTTGTGATTGTATGATTGTGATGGTATGATTGTGATCGTATGATTGCGATAGTATGATTCTGATTGTATGATTGTGATTGTATGATTGTGACTGTATGATTGCGATTGTATGACTGTGATTGTGTGATTGTGGTTGTATGATTACGATTGTATGATTGTGATTGTATGATTGTGATTGTATGATTGTGATAGTATGATTGTGATAATATGACTGTGATCGTATGACTGTGATTGTATGATTGTGATTGTACGATTGTGATTGTATGACTGTGATTGTATGATTGTGATTGTATGATTGTGATTGTATGATTATGATTGTATGATTGTGATAGTATGATTGTGATTGTATGATTGTGATTGTATGATTGTGATTGTATGATTCTGATTGTATGATTGTATTTGGGATATTGTATTTTGGAGATTGTAATTGTATGATTGCGATTGTATGATTGTGATTGTATGATTGTGATTGTATGATTGTGATTGTATGATTGTGATTGTATGCTTGCGATTGTATGATTGTGATTGTATGATTCTGATTGTATGATTGTGATTGTATGATTGTGATTGTGTGATTGTGGTAGTATGATTGTGATTGTAAGATTGTGATTGTATGATTGTGATTGTATGATTGTGATTGTATGATTATGATTGTATAATTGTGATAGTATGATTGTGATTGTATGATTGTGATTGTATGATTGTGATTGTATGATTGTGATTGTATGATTCTGATTGTATGATTGTATTTGGGATATTGTATTTTGGAGATTGTAATTGTACGATTGCGATTGTATGATTGTGATTGTATGATTGTGATTGTATGATTGTGATTGTATGATTGTGATTGTATGATTGTGATTGTGTGATTGTAATTGTATGATTATGATTGTATGATTGTGATTGTATGATGGTGATGGTTTGATTGTGATTGTATGATTGCGATAGTACGATTGTGATTGTATGATTGTGATTGTAATATTGTGATTGTATGATTGCGATTGTATGATTGTGATTGTATGATTATGATTGTATGATTGTGATTGTATGATTCTGATTGTATGGTTGTGATTGTATGATTGTGATGGTATGATTGTGATCGTATGATTGCGATAGTATGATTGTGACTGTATGATTGTGATTGTATGATTGTGACTGTATGATTGTGATTGTATGATTGTGATTGTGTGATTGTGATTGTATGATTGCGATTGTATGATTGCGATTGTATGATTGTGATTGTATGATTGTGATAGTATGATTGTGATTGTATGACTCTGATCGTATGACTGTGATTGTATGATTGTGATTGTACGATTGTGATTGTATGATTGTGATTGTCTGAATGTGGTTCTATGATTGTGATTGTATGATTGTGATTGTATGATTGTGATTGTATGATTGTGATTGTATGATTGTGATTGTATGATTGTGATTGTATGATTGTGATTGTATGATTGTGATTGTATGATTGTAATTGTCTGATTATGGTTGTATGATTGTGGTTGCATGATTGGGATTGTATGATTGTGATAGTATGATTGTGATTGTATGATTGTGATTGTATGATTGTGATTGTATGATTTTGATTGTATGATTGTGATAGTATGATTGCGATTGTATGATTTTGATTGTATGATAGTGATTGTATGATTGTGATTGTATGATTGTAATTGTATGATTGTGATTGTATGATGCTGATTGTATGGTTGTGATTGTATGATTGTGATGGTATGATTGTGATCGTATGATTGCGATAGTATGATTCTGATTGTATGATTGTGATTGTATGATTGTGACTGTATGATTGCGATTGTATGACTGTGATTGTGTGATTGTGGTTGTATGATTACGATTGTATGATTGTGATTGTATGATTGTGATTGTATGATTGTGATAGTATGATTGTGATAATATGACTGTGATCGTATGACTGTGATTGTATGATTGTGATTGTACGATTGTGATTGTATGACTGTGATTGTATGATTGTGATTGTATGATTGTGATTGTATGATTATGATTGTATGATTGTGATAGTATGATTGTGATTGTATGATTGTGATTGTATGATTGTGATTGTATGATTCTGATTGTATGATTGTATTTGGGATATTGTATTTTGGAGATTGTAATTGTATGATTGCGATTGTATGATTGTGATTGTATGATTGTGATTGTATGACTGTGATTGTATGATTGTGATTGTCTGAATGTGGTTCTATGATTGTGATTGTATGATTGTGATTGTATGATTGTGATTGTATGATTGTGATTGTATGATTGTGATTGTATGATTGTGATTGTATGATTGTGATTGTATGATTGTGATTGTATGATTGTAATTGTCTGATTATGGTTGTATGATTGTGGTTGCATGATTGTGATTGTATGATTGTGATAGTATGATTGTGATTGTATGATTGTGATTGTATGATTGTGATTGTATGATTTTGATTGTATGATTGTGATAGTATGATTGCGATTGTATGATTTTGATTGTATGATAGTGATTGTATGATTGTGATTGTATGATTGTAATTGTATGATTGTGATGGTATGATTGTGATTGTATGATTGCGGTAGTATGATTGTGATTGTTTGATTGTGATTGTATGATTGTGATTGTATGATTGTGATTGTATGATTGTGATTGTATGATTGCGATTGTATGATTGCGATTGTATGATTGTGATTGCACGATTGTGATTGTATGATTGTGATTGTATGATTTTGATTGTATGATTGTGATTGTATGATTGTGATTGTATGATTGTGATTGTATGATTGTGATTGTAAGATGGTATTTGTATGATTGTGATTGTATAGTAGTAATTGTATGATTGTGATCGTATGATTGTGATTGTATGATTGTGATTGAATGATTGTGAGTGTATGATTATGATTGTATGATAGTGATTGCATGATTGTGATTGTATGATTGTGATTGTATGTTTGTGATTGTATGATTGTGATTGTATGGTTGTGATTGTATGATTGTGATTGTATGACTGTGATTGTGTGATTGTGATAGTACGATTGTGATTGTAAGATTGTGATTGTATGACTGTGATTGTACGATTGTGATTGTATGACTGTGATTGTATGATTATGATTGCATGATTGTGATAGTGTGATTGTGATTGTATGATTGTGATTGTATGATTCTGATTGTATGATTGTATTTGGGAGATTGTATTTTGGAGATTGTAATTGTATGATTGCGATTGTATGATTGTGATTGTATGATTGTGATTGTATGATTGTGATTGTATGATTGTGATTGTACGATTGTGATTGTATGATTGTAATTGTATGATTATGATTGTATGATTGTGATTGTATGATGGTGATGGTATGATTGTGATTGTATGATTGCGATAGTACGATTGTGATTGTATGATTGTGATTGTAATATTGTGATTGTATGATTGCGATTGTATGATTGTGATTGTATGATTATGATTGTATGATTGTGATTGTATGATGCTGATTGTATGGTTGTGATTGTATGATTGTGATGGTATGATTGTGATCGTATGATTGCGATAGTATGATTCTGATTGTATGATTGTGATTGTATGATTGTGACTGTATGATTGCGATTGTATGACTGTGATTGTGTGATTGTGGTTGTATGATTACGATTGTATGATTGTGATTGTATGATTGTGATTGTATGATTGTGATAGTATGATTGTGATAATATGACTGTGATCGTATGACTGTGATTGTATGATTGTGATTGTACGATTGTGATTGTATGATTGTGAATGTCTGATTGTGGTTCTATGATTGTGATTGTATGATTGTGATTGTATGATTGTGATTGTATGATTGTGATTGTATGATTGTGATTGTATGATTGTGATTGTATGATTGTCATTGTCTGATTATGATTGTATGATTGTGATTGCATGATTGTGATTGTATGATTGTGATAGTATGATTGTGATTGTATGATTGTGATTGTATGATTGTGATTGTATGATTGTGATTGTATGATTGTGATTGTATGATTGTGACTGGAAGATTGTGATTGTATGATTGTGATTGTACGATTCTGATTGTATGATTGTGATTGTATGATTGTGATTGTGTGATTGTGATAGTATGATTGTGATTGTAAGATTGTGATTGTATGACTGTGATTGTATGATTGTGATTGTATGATTGTGATTGTATGATTATGATTGTATGATTGTGATAGTATGATTGTGATTGTATGATTGTGATTGTATGATTGTGATTGTATGGTTGTGATTGTATGATTCTGATTGTATGATTGTATTTGGGATATTGTATTTTGGAGATTGTAATTGTATGATTGCGATTGTATGATTGTGATTGTATAATTGTGATTGTATGATTGTGATTGTGTGATTGTAATTGTATGATTGTGATTGTATGATTGTGATTGTATGATTGTGATAGTATGACTGTGATTGTATGACTGTGATTGTATGACTGTGATTGTATGATTGTGATTGTATGATTGTGATTGTATGATTGTGATTGTCTGATTGTGGTTGTATGATTGTGACTGTATGATTGTGATAGTATGATTGTGATTGTATGATTGTGATTGTATGACTGTGATTGTATGATTGTGATTGTATGATTGTGATTGTATGATTGTGATTGTATGATTGTGATTGTATGATTCTGACTGTATGATTGCGATGGTATGATTGTGATAGTATCATTGTGATTTTATGATTGTGACTGTATGATTGTGATTGTATGATTGTGATTGTATGATTGTGATTGTATGATTGTGATTGTATGATTGTAATTGTATGATTGTGATTGTATGATTGTATTTGGGAGATTGTAATTGTATGATTGCGATTGTATGATTGTGATTGTATGATTGTGATTGTATGATTATGATTGTATGATTGTGATTGTATGATTGTGATTGTATGATTGTGATAGTATGATTGTGATTGTATGACTGTGATTGTATGACTGTGATTGTATGATTGTGATTGTATGATTGTGATTGTATGATTGTGATTGTCTGATTGTGGTTGTATGATTGTGATTGTATGATTGTGATTGTATGACTATGATTGTATGATTGTGATTGTATGATTGTGATTGTATGATTGTGATAGTATGATGGCGATGGTATGATTGTGATAGTCTCATTGTGATTTTATGATTGTGACTGTATGATTGTGATTGTATGATTGTGATTGTATGATTGTGATTGTATGATTGTGATTGTATGACTGTGATTGTATGACTGTGATTGTATGACAGTGATTGTATGATTGTGATTGTATGATTGTGATTGTATGATTGTGATTGCATGATTGTGATTGTATGATTGTGATAGTATGATCGTGATTGTATGATTGTGACTGTATGATTGCGATTGTATGATTGTGATTGTGTGATTGTGGTTGTAAGATTGTTTTTGTATGATTGTGATTGTATAGTAGTAATTGTATGATTGTGATCGTATGATTGTGATTGTATGATTGTGATTCAATGATTGTGAGTGTTTGATTGTGATTGTATGATTGTATTTGGGAGATTGTAATTGTATGATTGGGATTGTATGATTGTGATTGTATGATTGTGATTGTATGATTGTGATTGTATGATTGTGATTGTATGATTGTGATTGTCTGATTGTGGTTGTATGATTGTGATTGTATGATTGTGATTGTATGATTATGATTGTATGATTGTGATTGTATGATTGTGATTGTATGATTGTGATAGTATGATGGCGATGGTATGATTGTGATAGTCTCATTGTGATTTTATGATTGTGACTGTATGATTGTGATTGTATGATTGTGATTGTATGATTGTGATTGTATGATTGTGATTGTATGACTGTGATTGTATGACTGTGATTGTATGACAGTGATTGTATGATTGTGATTGTATGATTGTGATTGTATGATTGTGATTGCATGATTGTGATTGTATGATTGTGATTGTATGATTGTGATTGTATGATTGTGATTGTATGATTGTGATTGTATGATTGTGATTGTGTGATTGTGATTGTATGATTGTGATCTTATGATTGTGATTGTATGATTGTGATTGTATGATTGTAATTGTATGATTGTGATGGTATGATTGTGATTGTATGATTGCGATAGTATGATTGTGATTGTATGATTGTGATTGTATGATTATGATTGTATGATTGTGATTGTATGATTGTGATTGTATGATTGCGATTGTATGATTGCGATTGTATGATTGTGATTGTCTGATTGTGGTTCTATGATTGTGATTGTATGATTGTGATTGTATGATTGTGATTGTATGATTGTGATTGTATGATTGTCATTGTCTGATTATGATTGTATGATTGTGATTGCATGATTGTGTTTGTATGATTGTGATAGTATGATTGTGATTGTATGATTGTGATTGTATGATTGTGGTTGTATGATTGTATTTGGGAGATTGTAATTGTTTGATTGCGATTGTATGATTGTGATTGTGTGATTGTGATAGTATGATTGTGATTGTAAGATTGTGATTGTATGACTGTGATTGTATGATTGTGATTGTATGATTGTGATTGTATGATTATGATTGTATGATTATGATAGTATGATTGTGATTGTATGATTGTGATTGTATGATTGTGATTGTATGATTCTGATTGTATGATTGTATTTGGGATATTGTATTTTGGAGATTGTACTTGTATGATTGCGATTGTATGATTGTGATTGTATGATTGTGATTGTATGATTGTGATTGTATGATTGTGATTGTATGATTGTGATTGTGTGATTGTAATTGTATGATTATGATTGTATGATTGTGATTGTATGATTGTGATTGTATGATTGTGATTGTATGATTGTGATTGTATGATTGTGATTGTATGATTGCGATTGTATGATTGCGATTGTATGATTGTGATTGTCTGATTGTGGTTCTATGATTGTGATTGTATGATTGTGATTGTATGATTGTGATTATATGATTGTCATTGTCTGATTATGATTGTATGATTGTGATTGCATGATTGCGATTGTGTGATTGTGATAGTATGATCGTGATTGTATGATTCTGATTGTATGATTGTGGTTGTATGATTGTATTTGGGAGATTGTAATTGTATGATTGCGATTGTATGATTGTGATTGTATGATTGTGATTGTATGATTGTGATTGTATGCTTGCGATTGTATGATTGTGATTGTATGATTGTGATGGTATGATTGTGATTGTATGATTGTGATTGTATGATTGTGATTGTATGATTGTGATTGTCTGATTGTGGTTCTATGATTGTGATTGTATGATTGTGATTGTATGATTGTGATTGTATGATTGTCACTGTGTGATTATGATTGTATGATTGTGATTGCATGATTGTGATTGTATGATTGTGATTGTATGATTGTGATTGTGTGATTGTAATTGTATGATTATGATTGTATGATTGTGATTGTATGATGGTGATGGTATGATTGTGATTGTATCATTCTGATTGTATGATTGTATTTGGGAGATTGTATTATGGAGATTGTAATTGTATGATTGCGATTGTATGATTGTGATTGCATGATTATGATTGTATGATTGTGATTGTATGATGGTGATGGTATGATTGTGATTGTATGATTGCGATAGTACGATTGTGATTGTATGATTGTGATTGTAATATTGTGATTGTATGATTGCGATTGTATGATTGTGATTGTATGATTATGATTGTATGATTGTGATTGTATGATTCTGATTGTATGGTTGTGATTGTATGATTGTGATGGTATGATTGTGATCGTATGATTGCGATAGTATGATTCTGATTGTATGATTGTGATTGTATGATTGTGACTGTATGATTGCGATTGTATGACTGTGATTGTGTGATTGTGGTTGTATGATTGCGATTGTATGATTGCGATTGTATGATTGTGATTGTATGATTGTGATTGTATGATTGTGATAGTATGATAGTGATTGTATGACTGTGATTGTATGACTGTGATTGTATAATTGTGATTGTATGATTGTGATTGTATGATTGTGATTGTATGATTGTGATTGTCTGATTGTGGTTCTATGATTGTGATCGTATGATTGTCATTGTCTGATTATGATTGTATGATTGTGATTGCATGATTGTGATTGTATGATTGTGATAGTATGATTGTGATTGTATGATTGTGATTGTATGATTGTGGTTGTATGATTGTATTTGGGAGATTGTAATTGTATGATTGCGATTGTATGATTGTGATTGTATGATTGTGATTGTATGATTGTGATTGTATGCTTGCGATTGTATGATTGTGATTGTATGATTCTGATTGTATGATTGTGATTGTATGATTGTGATTGTGTGATTGTGGTAGTATGATTGTGATTGTAAGATTGTGATTGTATGATTGTGATTGTATGATTGTGATTGTATGATTATGATTGTATAATTGTGATAGTATGATTGTGATTGTATGATTGTGATTGTATGATTGTGATTGTATGATTGTGATTGTATGATTCTGATTGTATGATTGTATTTGGGATATTGTATTTTGGAGATTGTAATTGTATGATTGCGATTGTATGATTGTGATTGTATGATTGTGATTGTATGATTGTGATTGTATGATTGTGATTGTGTGATTGTAATTGTATGATTATGATTGTATGATTGTGATTGTATGATGGTGATGGTATGATTGTGATTGTATGATTGCGATAGTATGATTGTGATTGTATGATTGTGATTGTAATATTTTGATTGTATGATTGCGATTGTATGATTGTGATTGTATGATTAGGATTGTATGATTGTGATTGTATGATTGTGATTGTATGATTGTGATAGTATGATTGTGATTGTATGACTGTGATTGTATGACTGTGATTGTATGACTGTGATTGTATGAATGTGATTGTATGATTGTGATTGTATGATTGTGATTGTATGATTGTGATTGTCTGATTGTGGTTGTATGATTGTGATTGTATGATTGTGATAGTATGATTGTGATTGTATGACTGTGATTGTATGACTGTGATTGTATGATTGTGTTTGTATGATTGTGATTGTATGATTGTGATTGTCTGACTGTGGTTGTATGATTGTGATTGTATGATTGTGATTCTATGATTGTGATTGTATGATTGTGATTGTATGATTGTGATTGTATGATTGTGATTGTGTGATTGTGATTGTATGATTGTGATTGTATGATTGTGATTGTATGATTGTGATTGTATGATTGTGATTGTGTGATTGTAATTGTATGATTATGATTGTATGATTGTAATTGTATGATTGTGATGGTATGATTGTGATTGTATGAATGCGATAGTATGATTGTGATTGTATGATTGTGATTGTATGATTATGATTGTATGATTGTGATTGTATGATTGTGACTGGAAGATTGTGATTGTATGATTGTGATTGTACGATTCTGATTGTATGATTGTGATTGTATGATTGTGATTGTGTGATTGTGATAGTATGATTGTGATTGTAAGATTGTGATTGTATGACTGTGATTGTATGATTGTGATTGTATGATTGTGATTGTATGATTATGATTGTATGATTGTGATAGTATGATTGTGATTGTATGATTGTGATTGTATAATTGTGATTGTATGATTGTGATTGTATGATTGTGATTGTATGATTGTGATTGTATGATTGTCATTGTATGATTATGATTGTATGATTGCGATTGCATGATTGTGATTGTATGATTGTGATTGTATGATTGTGATTGTATGATTGTGATTGTATGATTGTGATTGTGTGATTGTGATAGTATGATTGTGATTGTAAGATTGTGATTGTATGACTGTGATTGTACGCTTGTGATTGTATGATTGTGATTGTATGATTATGATTGTATGATTGTGATAGTATGATTGTGATTGTATGATTGTGATTGTATGATTGTGATTGTATGATTCTGATTGTATGATTGTATTTGGGAGATTGTATTTTGGAGATTGTAATTGTATGATTGCGATTCTATGATTGTGATTGTATGATTGTGATTGTATGATTCTGATTGTATGATTGTGATTGTATGATTGTGATTGTGTGATTGTGGTAGTATGATTGTGATTGTAAGATTGTGATTGTATGATTGTGATTGTATGATTGTGATTGTATGATTATGATTGTATAATTGTGATAGTATGATTGTGATTGTATGATTGTGATTGTATGATTGTGATTGTATGATTGTGATTGTATGATTCTGATTGTATGATTGTATTTGGGATATTGTATTTTGGAGATTGTAATTGTATGATTGCGATTGTATGATTGTGATTGTATGATTGTGATTGTATGATTGTGATTGTATGATTGTGATTGTATGATTGTGATTGTGTGATTGTAATTGTATGATTATGATTGTATGATTGTGATTGTATGATGGTGATGGTATGATTGTGATTGTATGATTGCGATAGTATGATTGTGATTGTATGATTGTGATTATAATATTTTGATTGTATGATTGCGATTGTATGATTGTGATTGTATGATTAGGATTGTATGATTGTGATTGTATGATTGTGATTGTATGATTGTGATAGTATGATTGTGATTGTATGACTGTGATTGTATGACTGTGATTGTATGACTGTGATTGTATGAATGTGATTGTATGATTGTGATTGTATGATTGTGATTGTATGATTGTGATTGTCTGATTGTGGTTGTATGATTGTGATTGTATGATTGTGATAGTATGATTGTGATTGTATGACTGTGATTGTATGACTGTGATTGTATGATTGGGTTTGTATGATTGTGATTGTATGATTGTGATTGTCTGACTGTGGTTGTATGATTGTGATTGTATGATTGTGATTCTATGATTGTGATTGTATGATTGTGATTGTATGATTGTGATTGTATGATTGTGATTGTGTGATTGTGATTGTATGATTGTGATTGTATGATTGTGATTGTATGATTGTGATTGTATGATTGTGATTGTGTGATTGTAATTGTATGATTATGATTGTATGATTGTAATTGTATGATTGTGATGGTATGATTGTGATTGTATGAATGCGATAGTATGATTGTGATTGTATGATTGTGATTGTATGATTATGATTGTATGATTGTGATTGTATGATTGTGACTGGAAGATTGTGATTGTATGATTGTGATTGTACGATTCTGATTGTATGATTGTGATTGTATGATTGTGATTGTGTGATTGTGATAGTATGATTGTGATTGTAAGATTGTGATTGTATGACTGTGATTGTATGATTGTGATTGTATGATTGTGATTGTATGATTATGATTGTATGATTGTGATAGTATGATTGTGATTGTATGATTGTGATTGTATAATTGTGATTGTATGATTGTGATTGTATGATTGTGATTGTATGATTGTGATTGTATGATTGTCATTGTATGATTATGATTGTATGATTGCGATTGCATGATTGTGATTGTATGATTGTGATTGTACGATTGTGATTGTAAGATTGTGATTGTATGACTGTGATTGTATGATTGTGATTGTATGATTGTGATTGTATGATTATGATTGTATGATTGTGATAGTATGATTGTGATTGTATGATTGTGATTGTATAATTGTGATTGTATGATTGTGATTGTATGATTGTGATTGTATGTTTGTGATTGTATGATTGTGATTGTATGGTTGTGATTGTATGATTGTGATTGTATGACTGTGATTGTGTGATTGTGATAGTACGATTGTGATTGTAAGATTGTGATTGTATGACTGTGATTGTACGATTGTGATTGTATGACTGTGATTGTATGATTATGATTGCATGATTGTGATAGTATGATTGTGATTGTATGATTGTGATTGTATGATTCTGATTGTATGATTGTATTTGGGAGATTGTATTTTGGAGATTGTAATTGCATGATTGCGATTGTATGATTGTGATTGTATGATTGTGATTGTATGATTGTGATTGTATGATTGTGATTGTACGATTGTGATTGTATGATTGTAATTGTATGATTATGATTGTATGATTGTGATTGTATGATGGTGATGGTATGATTGTGATTGTATGATTGCGATAGTACGATTGTGATTGTATGATTGTGATTGTAATATTGTGATTGTATGATTGCGATTGTATGATTGTGATTGTATGATTATGATTGTATGATTGTGATTGTATGATGCTGATTGTATGGTTGTGATTGTATGATTGTGATGGTATGATTGTGATCGTATGATTGCGATAGTATGATTCTGATTGTATGATTGTGATTGTATGATTGTGACTGTATGATTGCGATTGTATGACTGTGATTGTGTGATTGTGGTTGTATGATTACGATTGTATGATTGTGATTGTATGATTGTGATTGTATGATTGTGATAGTATGATTGTGATAATATGACTGTGATCGTATGACTGTGATTGTATGATTGTGATTGTACGATTGTGATTGTATGACTGTGATTGTATGATTGTGATTGTATGATTGTGATTGTATGATTATGATTGTATGATTGTGATAGTATGATTGTGATTGTATGATTGTGATTGTATGATTGTGATTGTATGATTCTGATTGTATGATTGTATTTGGGATATTGTATTTTGGAGATTGTAATTGTATGATTGCGATTGTATGATTGTGATTGTATGATTGTGATTGTATGATTGTGATTGTATGATTGTGATTGTATGCTTGCGATTGTATGATTGTGATTGTATGATTCTGATTGTATGATTGTGATTGTATGATTGTGATTGTGTGATTGTGGTAGTATGATTGTGATTGTAAGATTGTGATTGTATGATTGTGATTGTATGATTGTGATTGTATGATTATGATTGTATAATTGTGATAGTATGATTGTGATTGTATGATTGTGATTGTATGATTGTGATTGTATGATTGTGATTGTATGATTCTGATTGTATGATTGTATTTGGGATATTGTATTTTGGAGATTGTAATTGTACGATTGCGATTGTATGATTGTGATTGTATGATTGTGATTGTATGATTGTGATTGTATGATTGTGATTGTATGATTGTGATTGTGTGATTGTAATTGTATGATTATGATTGTATGATTGTGATTGTATGATGGTGATGGTATGATTGTGATTGTATGATTACGATAGTATGATTGTGATTGTATGATTGTGATTGCAATATTTTGATTGTATGATTGCGATTGTATGATTGTGATTGTATGATTAGGATTGTATGATTGTGATTGTATGATTGTGATTGTATGATTGTGATAGTATGATTGTGATTGTATGACTGTGATTGTATGACTGTGATTGTATGATTGTGATTGTATGATTGTGATTGTATGATTGTGATTGTCTGATTGTGGTTGTATGATTGTGATTGTATGATTGTGATAGTATGATTGTGATTGTATGACTGTGATAGTATGACTGTGATTGTATGATTGTGTTTGTATGATTGTGATTGTATGATTGTGATTGTCTGACTGTGGTTGTATGATTGTGATTGTATGATTATGATTGTATGATTGTGATTCTATGATTGTGATTGTATGATTGTGATTGTATGATTGTGATTGTATGATTGTGATTGTGTGATTGTGATTGTATGATTGTGATCTTATGATTATGATTGTATGATTGCGATTGCATGATTGTGATTGTATGATTGTGATTGTATGATTGTGATTGTATGATTGTGATTGTATGATTGTGATTGTGTGATTGTGATAGTATGATTGTGATTGTAAGATTGTGATTGTATGACTGTGATTGTACGATTGTGATTGTATGATTGTGATTGTATGATTATGATTGTATGATTGTGATAGTATGATTGTGATTGTATGATGGTGATGGTTTGATTGTGATTGTATGATTGCGATAGTACGATTGTGATTGTATGTTTGTGATTGTAATATTGTGATTGTATGATTGCGATTGTATGATTGTGATTGTATGATTATGATTGTATGATTGTGATTGTATGATTCTGATTGTATGGTTGTGATTGTATGATTGTGATGGTATGATTGTGATCGTATGATTGCGATAGTATGATTGTGACTGTATGATTGTGATTGTATGATTGTGACTGTATGATTGTGATTGTATGATTGTGATTGTGTGATTGTGATTGTATGATTGCGATTGTATGATTGTGATTGTATGATTGTGATTGTATGATTGTGATAGTATGATTGTGATTGTATGACTCTGATCGTATGACTGTGATTGTATGATTGTGATTGTACGATTGTGATTGTATGATTGTGATTGTCTGAATGTGGTTCTATGATTGTGATTGTATGATTGTGATTGTATGATTGTGATTGTATGATTGTGATTGTATGATTGTGATTGTATGATTGTGATTGTATGATTGTGATTGTATGATTGTAATTGTCTGATTATGGTTGTATGATTGTGGTTGCATGATTGGGATTGTATGATTGTGATAGTATGATTGTGATTGTATGATTGTGATTGTATGATTGTGATTGTATGATTTTGATTGTATGATTGTGATAGTATGATTGCGATTGTATGATTTTGATTGTATGATAGTGATTGTATGATTGTGATTGTATGATTGTAATTGTATGATTGTGATTGTATGATGCTGATTGTATGGTTGTGATTGTATGATTGTGATGGTATGATTGTGATCGTATGATTGCGATAGTATGATTCTGATTGTATGATTGTGATTGTATGATTGTGACTGTATGATTGCGATTGTATGACTGTGATTGTGTGATTGTGGTTGTATGATTACGATTGTATGATTGTGATTGTATGATTGTGATTGTATGATTGTGATAGTATGATTGTGATAATATGACTGTGATCGTATGACTGTGATTGTATGATTGTGATTGTACGATTGTGATTGTATGACTGTGATTGTATGATTGTGATTGTATGATTGTGATTGTATGATTATGATTGTATGATTGTGATAGTATGATTGTGATTGTATGATTGTGATTGTATGATTGTGATTGTATGATTCTGATTGTATGATTGTATTTGGGATATTGTATTTTGGAGATTGTAATTGTATGATTGCGATTGTATGATTGTGATTGTATGATTGTGATTGTATGATTGTGATTGTATGATTGTGATAGTATGATTGTGATTGTATGATTGTGATTGTATAATTGTGATTGTATGATTGTGATTGTATGATTGTGATTGTATGATTGTGATTGTATGATTGTCATTGTATGATTATGATTGTATGATTGCGATTGCATGATTGTGATTGTATGATTGTGATTGTATGATTGTGATTGTATGATTGTGATTGTATGATTGTGATTGTATGATTGTGATTGTGTGATTGTGATAGTATGATTGTGATTGTAAGATTGTGATTGTATGACTGTGATTGTACGATTGTGATTGTATGATTGTGATTGTATGATTATGATTGTATGATTGTGATAGTATGATTGTGATTGTATGATGGTGATGGTATGATTGTGATTGTATGATTGCGATAGTACGATTGTGATTGTATGATTGTGATTGTAATATTGTGATTGTATGATTGCGATTGTATGATTGTGATTGTATGATTATGATTGTATGATTGTGATTGTATGATTCTGATTGTATGGTTGTGATTGTATGATTGTGATGGTATGATTGTGATCGTATGATTGCGATAGTATGATTGTGACTGTATGATTGTGATTGTATGATTGTGACTGTATGATTGTGATTGTATGATTGTGATTGTGTGATTGTGATTGTATGATTGCGATTGTATGATTGTGATTGTATGATTGTGATTGTATGATTGTGATAGTATGATTGTGATTGTATGACTCTGATCGTATGACTGTGATTGTATGATTGTGATTGTACGATTGTGATTGTATGATTGTGATTGTCTGAATGTGGTTCTATGATTGTGATTGTATGATTGTGATTGTATGATTGTGATTGTATGATTGTGATTGTATGATTGTGATTGTATGATTGTGATTGTATGATTGTGATTGTATGATTGTAATTGTCTGATTATGGTTGTATGATTGTGGTTGCATGATTGTGATTGTATGATTGTGATAGTATGATTGTGATTGTATGATTGTGATTGTATGATTGTGATTGTATGATTTTGATTGTATGATTGTGATAGTATGATTGCGATTGTATGATTTTGATTGTATGATAGTGATTGTATGATTGTGATTGTATGATTGTAATTGTATGATTGTGATGGTATGATTGTGATTGTATGATTGCGGTAGTATGATTGTGATTGTTTGATTGTGATTGTATGATTGTGATTGTATGATTGTGATTGTATGATTGTGATTGTATGATTGTGATTGTATGATTGTAATTGTATGATTATGATTGTATGATTGTGATTGTATGATGGTGATGGTATGATTGTGATTGTATGATTGCGATAGTACGATTGTGATTGTATGATTGTGATTGTAATATTGTGATTGTATGATTGCGATTGTATGATTGTGATTGTATGATTATGATTGTATGATTGTGATTGTATGATGCTGATTGTATGGTTGTGATTGTATGATTGTGATGGTATGATTGTGATCGTATGATTGCGATAGTATGATTCTGATTGTATGATTGTGATTGTATGATTGTGACTGTATGATTGCGATTGTATGACTGTGATTGTGTGATTGTGGTTGTATGATTACGATTGTATGATTGTGATTGTATGATTGTGATTGTATGATTGTGATAGTATGATTGTGATAATATGACTGTGATCGTATGACTGTGATTGTATGATTGTGATTGTACGATTGTGATTGTATGATTGTGAATGTCTGATTGTGGTTCTATGATTGTGATTGTATGATTGTGATTGTATGATTGTGATTGTATGATTGTGATTGTATGATTGTGATTGTATGATTGTGATTGTATGATTGTGATTGTATGATTGTCATTGTCTGATTATGATTGTATGATTGTGATTGCATGATTGTGATTGTATGATTGTGATAGTATGATTGTGATTGTATGATTGTGATTGTATGATTGTGATTGTATGATTGTGATTGTATGATTGTGATTGTATGATTGTGACTGGAAGATTGTGATTGTATGATTGTGATTGTACGATTCTGATTGTATGATTGTGATTGTATGATTGTGATTGTGTGATTGTGATAGTATGATTGTGATTGTAAGATTGTGATTGTATGACTGTGATTGTATGATTGTGATTGTATGATTGTGATTGTATGATTATGATTGTATGATTGTGATAGTATGATTGTGATTGTATGATTGTGATTGTATGATTGTGATTGTATGGTTGTGATTGTATGATTCTGATTGTATGATTGTATTTGGGATATTGTATTTTGGAGATTGTAATTGTATGATTGCGATTGTATGATTGTGATTGTATAATTGTGATTGTATGATTGTGATTGTGTGATTGTAATTGTATGATTGTGATTGTATGATTGTGATTGTATGATTGTGATAGTATGACTGTGATTGTATGACTGTGATTGTATGACTGTGATTGTATGATTGTGATTGTATGATTGTGATTGTATGATTGTGATTGTCTGATTGTGGTTGTATGATTGTGATTGTATGATTGTGATAGTATGATTGTGATTGTATGATTGTGATTGTATGACTGTGATTGTATGATTGTGATTGTATGATTGTGATTGTATGATTGTGATTGTATGATTGTGATTGTATGATTCTGACTGTATGATTGCGATGGTATGATTGTGATAGTATCATTGTGATTTTATGATTGTGACTGTATGATTGTGATTGTATGATTGTGATTGTATGATTGTGATTGTATGATTGTGATTGTATGATTGTAATTGTATGATTGTGATTGTATGATTGTATTTGGGAGATTGTAATTGTATGATTGCGATTGTATGATTGTGATTGTATGATTGTGATTGTATGATTATGATTGTATGATTGTGATTGTATGATTGTGATTGTATGATTGTGATAGTATGATTGTGATTGTATGACTGTGATTGTATGACTGTGATTGTATGATTGTGATTGTATGATTGTGATTGTATGATTGTGATTGTCTGATTGTGGTTGTATGATTGTGATTGTATGATTGTGATTGTATGACTATGATTGTATGATTGTGATTGTATGATTGTGATTGTATGATTGTGATAGTATGATGGCGATGGTATGATTGTGATAGTCTCATTGTGATTTTATGATTGTGACTGTATGATTGTGATTGTATGATTGTGATTGTATGATTGTGATTGTATGATTGTGATTGTATGATTGTGATTGTATGACTGTGATTGTATGACTGTGATTGTATGACAGTGATTGTATGATTGTGATTGTATGATTGTGATTGTATGATTGTGATTGCATGATTGTGATTGTATGATTGTGATAGTATGATCGTGATTGTATGATTGTGACTGTATGATTGCGATTGTATGATTGTGATTGTGTGATTGTGGTTGTAAGATTGTTTTTGTATGATTGTGATTGTATAGTAGTAATTGTATGATTGTGATCGTATGATTGTGATTGTATGATTGTGATTCAATGATTGTGAGTGTTTGATTGTGATTGTATGATTGTATTTGGGAGATTGTAATTGTATGATTGGGATTGTATGATTGTGATTGTATGATTGTGATTGTATGATTGTGATTGTATGATTGTGATTGTATGATTGTGATTGTCTGATTGTGGTTGTATGATTGTGATTGTATGATTGTGATTGTATGATTATGATTGTATGATTGTGATTGTATGATTGTGATTGTATGATTGTGATAGTATGATGGCGATGGTATGATTGTGATAGTCTCATTGTGATTTTATGATTGTGACTGTATGATTGTGATTGTATGATTGTGATTGTATGATTGTGATTGTATGATTGTGATTGTATGACTGTGATTGTATGACTGTGATTGTATGACAGTGATTGTATGATTGTGATTGTATGATTGTGATTGTATGATTGTGATTGCATGATTGTGATTGTATGATTGTGATTGTATGATTGTGATTGTATGATTGTGATTGTATGATTGTGATTGTATGATTGTGATTGTGTGATTGTGATTGTATGATTGTGATCTTATGATTGTGATTGTATGATTGTGATTGTATGATTGTAATTGTATGATTGTGATGGTATGATTGTGATTGTATGATTGCGATAGTATGATTGTGATTGTATGATTGTGATTGTATGATTATGATTGTATGATTGTGATTGTATGATTGTGATTGTATGATTGCGATTGTATGATTGCGATTGTATGATTGTGATTGTCTGGTTGTGGTTCTATGATTGTGATTGTATGATTGTGATTGTATGATTGTGATTGTATGATTGTGATTGTATGATTGTCATTGTCTGATTATGATTGTATGATTGTGATTGCATGATTGTGATTGTATGATTGTGATAGTATGATTGTGATTGTATGATTGTGATTGTATGATTGTGGTTGTATGATTGTATTTGGGAGATTGTAATTGTTTGATTGCGATTGTATGATTGTGATTGTGTGATTGTGATAGTATGATTGTGATTGTAAGATTGTGATTGTATGACTGTGATTGTATGATTGTGATTGTATGATTGTGATTGTATGATTATGATTGTATGATTATGATAGTATGATTGTGATTGTATGATTGTGATTGTATGATTGTGATTGTATGATTCTGATTGTATGATTGTATTTGGGATATTGTATTTTGGAGATTGTACTTGTATGTTTGCGATTGTATGATTGTGATTGTATGATTGTGATTGTATGATTGTGATTGTATGATTGTGATTGTATGATTGTGATTGTGTGATTGTAATTGTATGATTATGATTGTATGATTGTGATTGTATGATTGTGATTGTATGATTGTGATTGTATGATTGTGATTGTATGATTGTGATTGTATGATTGCGATTGTATGATTGCGATTGTATGATTGTGATTGTCTGATTGTGGTTCTATGATTGTGATTGTATGATTGTGATTGTATGATTGTGATTATATGATTGTCATTGTCTGATTATGATTGTATGATTGTGATTGCATGATTGCGATTGTGTGATTGTGATAGTATGATCGTGATTGTATGATTCTGATTGTATGATTGTGGTTGTATGATTGTATTTGGGAGATTGTAATTGTATGATTGCGATTGTATGATTGTGATTGTATGATTGTGATTGTATGATTGTGATTGTATGCTTGCGATTGTATGATTGTGATTGTATGATTGTGATGGTATGATTGTGATTGTATGATTGTGATTGTATGATTGTGATTGTATGATTGTGATTGTCTGATTGTGGTTCTATGATTGTGATTGTATGATTGTGATTGTATGATTGTGATTGTATGATTGTCACTGTGTGATTATGATTGTATGATTGTGATTGCATGATTGTGATTGTATGATTGTGATTGTATGATTGTGATTGTGTGATTGTAATTGTATGATTATGATTGTATGATTGTGATTGTATGATGGTGATGGTATGATTGTGATTGTATCATTCTGATTGTATGATTGTATTTGGGAGATTGTATTATGGAGATTGTAATTGTATGATTGCGATTGTATGATTGTGATTGCATGATTATGATTGTATGATTGTGATTGTATGATGGTGATGGTATGATTGTGATTGTATGATTGCGATAGTACGATTGTGATTGTATGATTGTGATTGTAATATTGTGATTGTATGATTGCGATTGTATGATTGTGATTGTATGATTATGATTGTATGATTGTGATTGTATGATTCTGATTGTATGGTTGTGATTGTATGATTGTGATGGTATGATTGTGATCGTATGATTGCGATAGTATGATTCTGATTGTATGATTGTGATTGTATGATTGTGACTGTATGATTGCGATTGTATGACTGTGATTGTGTGATTGTGGTTGTATGATTGCGATTGTATGATTGCGATTGTATGATTGTGATTGTATGATTGTGATTGTATGATTGTGATAGTATGATAGTGATTGTATGACTGTGATTGTATGACTGTGATTGTATAATTGTGATTGTATGATTGTGATTGTATGATTGTGATTGTATGATTGTGATTGTCTGATTGTGGTTCTATGATTGTGATCGTATGATTGTCATTGTCTGATTATGATTGTATGATTGTGATTGCATGATTGTGATTGTATGATTGTGATAGTATGATTGTGATTGTATGATTGTGATTGTATGATTGTGGTTGTATGATTGTATTTGGGAGATTGTAATTGTATGATTGCGATTGTATGATTGTGATTGTATGATTGTGATTGTATGATTGTGATTGTATGCTTGCGATTGTATGATTGTGATTGTATGATTCTGATTGTATGATTGTGATTGTATGATTGTGATTGTGTGATTGTGGTAGTATGATTGTGATTGTAAGATTGTGATTGTATGATTGTGATTGTATGATTGTGATTGTATGATTATGATTGTATAATTGTGATAGTATGATTGTGATTGTATGATTGTGATTGTATGATTGTGATTGTATGATTGTGATTGTATGATTCTGATTGTATGATTGTATTTGGGATATTGTATTTTGGAGATTGTAATTGTATGATTGCGATTGTATGATTGTGATTGTATGATTGTGATTGTATGATTGTGATTGTATGATTGTGATTGTATGATTGTGATTGTGTGATTGTAATTGTATGATTATGATTGTATGATTGTGATTGTATGATGGTGATGGTATGATTGTGATTGTATGATTGCGATAGTATGATTGTGATTGTATGATTGTGATTGTAATATTTTGATTGTATGATTGCGATTGTATGATTGTGATTGTATGATTAGGATTGTATGATTGTGATTGTATGATTGTGATTGTATGATTGTGATAGTATGATTGTGATTGTATGACTGTGATTGTATGACTGTGATTGTATGACTGTGATTGTATGAATGTGATTGTATGATTGTGATTGTATGATTGTGATTGTATGATTGTGATTGTCTGATTGTGGTTGTATGATTGTGATTGTATGATTGTGATAGTATGATTGTGATTGTATGACTGTGATTGTATGACTGTGATTGTATGATTGTGTTTGTATGATTGTGATTGTATGATTGTGATTGTCTGACTGTGGTTGTATGATTGTGATTGTATGATTGTGATTCTATGATTGTGATTGTATGGTTGTGATTGTATGATTGTGATTGTATGATTGTGATTGTGTGATTGTGATTGTATGATTGTGATTGTATGATTGTGATTGTATGATTGTGATTGTATGATTGTGATTGTGTGATTGTAATTGTATGATTATGATTGTATGATTGTAATTGTATGATTGTGATGGTATGATTGTGATTGTATGAATGCGATAGTATGATTGTGATTGTATGATTGTGATTGTATGATTATGATTGTATGATTGTGATTGTATGATTGTGACTGGAAGATTGTGATTGTATGATTGTGATTGTACGATTCTGATTGTATGATTGTGATTGTATGATTGTGATTGTGTGATTGTGATAGTATGATTGTGATTGTAAGATTGTGATTGTATGACTGTGATTGTATGATTGTGATTGTATGATTGTGATTGTATGATTATGATTGTATGATTGTGATAGTATGATTGTGATTGTATGATTGTGATTGTATAATTGTGATTGTATGATTGTGATTGTATGATTGTGATTGTATGATTGTGATTGTATGATTGTCATTGTATGATTATGATTGTATGATTGCGATTGCATGATTGTGATTGTATGATTGTGATTGTATGATTGTGATTGTATGATTGTGATTGTATGATTGTGATTGTGTGATTGTGATAGTATGATTGTGATTGTAAGATTGTGATTGTATGACTGTGATTGTACGATTGTGATTGTATGATTGTGATTGTATGATTATGATTGTATGATTGTGATAGTATGATTGTGATTGTATGATTGTGATTGTATGATTGTGATTGTATGATTCTGATTGTATGATTGTATTTGGGAGATTGTATTTTGGAGATTGTAATTGTATGATTGCGATTCTATGATTGTGATTGTATGATTGTGATTGTATGATTCTGATTGTATGATTGTGATTGTATGATTGTGATTGTGTGATTGTGGTAGTATGATTGTGATTGTAAGATTGTGATTGTATGATTGTGATTGTATGATTGTGATTGTATGATTATGATTGTATAATTGTGATAGTATGATTGTGATTGTATGATTGTGATTGTATGATTGTGATTGTATGATTGTGATTGTATGATTCTGATTGTATGATTGTATTTGGGATATTGTATTTTGGAGATTGTAATTGTATGATTGCGATTGTATGATTGTGATTGTATGATTGTGATTGTATGATTGTGATTGTATGATTGTGATTGTATGATTGTGATTGTGTGATTGTAATTGTATGATTATGATTGTATGATTGTGATTGTATGATGGTGATGGTATGATTGTGATTGTATGATTGCGATAGTATGATTGTGATTGTATGATTGTGATTGTAATATTTTGATTGTATGATTGCGATTGTATGATTGTGATTGTATGATTAGGATTGTATGATTGTGATTGTATGATTGTGATTGTATGATTGTGATAGTATGATTGTGATTGTATGACTGTGATTGTATGACTGTGATTGTATGACTGTGATTGTATGAATGTGATTGTATGATTGTGATTGTATGATTGTGATTGTATGATTGTGATTGTCTGATTGTGGTTGTATGATTGTGATTGTATGATTGTGATAGTATGATTGTGATTGTATGACTGTGATTGTATGACTGTGATTGTATGATTGGGTTTGTATGATTGTGATTGTATGATTGTGATTGTCTGACTGTGGTTGTATGATTGTGATTGTATGATTGTGATTCTATGATTGTGATTGTATGATTGTGATTGTATGATTGTGATTGTATGATTGTGATTGTGTGATTGTGATTGTATGATTGTGATTGTATGATTGTGATTGTATGATTGTGATTGTATGATTGTGATTGTGTGATTGTAATTGTATGATTATGATTGTATGATTGTAATTGTATGATTGTGATGGTATGATTGTGATTGTATGAATGCGATAGTATGATTGTGATTGTATGATTGTGATTGTATGATTATGATTGTATGATTGTGATTGTATGATTGTGACTGGAAGATTGTGATTGTATGATTGTGATTGTACGATTCTGATTGTATGATTGTGATTGTATGATTGTGATTGTGTGATTGTGATAGTATGATTGTGATTGTAAGATTGTGATTGTATGACTGTGATTGTATGATTGTGATTGTATGATTGTGATTGTATGATTATGATTGTATGATTGTGATAGTATGATTGTGATTGTATGATTGTGATTGTATAATTGTGATTGTATGATTGTGATTGTATGATTGTGATTGTATGATTGTGATTGTATGATTGTCATTGTATGATTATGATTGTATGATTGCGATTGCATGATTGTGATTGTATGATTGTGATTGTATGATTGTGATTGTATGATTGTGATTGTATGATTGTGATTGTGTGATTGTGATAGTATGATTGTGATTGTAAGATTGTGATTGTATGACTGTGATTGTACGATTGTGATTGTATGATTGTGATTGTATGATTATGATTGTATGATTGTGATAGTATGATTGTGATTGTATGATTGTGATTGTATGATTGTGATTGTATGATTCTGATTGTATGATTGTATTTGGGAGATTGTATTTTGGAGATTGTAATTGTATGATTGCGATTCTATGATTGTGATTGTATGATTGTGATTGTATGATTCTGATTGTATGATTGTGATTGTATGATTGTGATTGTGTGATTGTGGTAGTATGATTGTGATTGTAAGATTGTGATTGTATGATTGTGATTGTATGATTGTGATTGTATGATTATGATTGTATAATTGTGATAGTATGATTGTGATTGTATGATTGTGATTGTATGATTGTGATTGTATGATTGTGATTGTATGATTCTGATTGTATGATTGTATTTGGGATATTGTATTTTGGAGATTGTAATTGTATGATTGTGATTGTATGATTGTGATTGTATGATTGTGATTGTATGATTGTGATTGTATGATTGTGATTGTGTGATTGTGATTGTATGATTGTGATCTTATGATTGTGATTGTATGATTGTGATTGTATGATTGTAATTGTATGATTGTGATGGTATGATTGTGATTGTATGATTGCGATAGTATGATTGTGATTGTATGATTGTGATTGTATGATTATGATTGTATGATTGTGATTGTATGATTGCGATTGTATGATTGCGATTGTATGATTGTGATTGTCTGGTTGTGGTTCTATGATTGTGATTGTATGATTGTGATTGTATGATTGTGATTGTATGATTGTGATTGTATGATTGTCATTGTCTGATTATGATTGTATGATTGTGATTGCATGATTGTGATTGTATGATTGTGATAGTATGATTGTGATTGTATGATTGTGATTGTATGATTGTGGTTGTATGATTGTATTTGGGAGATTGTAATTGTTTGATTGCGATTGTATGATTGTGATTGTGTGATTGTGATAGTATGATTGTGATTGTAAGATTGTGATTGTATGACTGTGATTGTATGATTGTGATTGTATGATTGTGATTGTATGATTATGATTGTATGATTATGATAGTATGATTGTGATTGTATGATTGTGATTGTATGATTGTGATTGTATGATTCTGATTGTATGATTGTATTTGGGATATTGTATTTTGGAGATTGTACTTGTATGTTTGCGATTGTATGATTGTGATTGTATGATTGTGATTGTATGATTGTGATTGTATGATTGTGATTGTATGATTGTGATTGTGTGATTGTAATTGTATGATTATGATTGTATGATTGTGATTGTATGATTGTGATTGTATGATTGTGATTGTATGATTGTGATTGTATGATTGTGATTGTATGATTGCGATTGTATGATTGCGATTGTATGATTGTGATTGTCTGATTGTGGTTCTATGATTGTGATTGTATGATTGTGATTGTATGATTGTGATTATATGATTGTCATTGTCTGATTATGATTGTATGATTGTGATTGCATGATTGCGATTGTGTGATTGTGATAGTATGATCGTGATTGTATGATTCTGATTGTATGATTGTGGTTGTATGATTGTATTTGGGAGATTGTAATTGTATGATTGCGATTGTATGATTGTGATTGTATGATTGTGATTGTATGATTGTGATTGTATGCTTGCGATTGTATGATTGTGATTGTATGATTGTGATGGTATGATTGTGATTGTATGATTGTGATTGTATGATTGTGATTGTATGATTGTGATTGTCTGATTGTGGTTCTATGATTGTGATTGTATGATTGTGATTGTATGATTGTGATTGTATGATTGTCACTGTGTGATTATGATTGTATGATTGTGATTGCATGATTGTGATTGTATGATTGTGATTGTATGATTGTGATTGTGTGATTGTAATTGTATGATTATGATTGTATGATTGTGATTGTATGATGGTGATGGTATGATTGTGATTGTATCATTCTGATTGTATGATTGTATTTGGGAGATTGTATTATGGAGATTGTAATTGTATGATTGCGATTGTATGATTGTGATTGCATGATTATGATTGTATGATTGTGATTGTATGATGGTGATGGTATGATTGTGATTGTATGATTGCGATAGTACGATTGTGATTGTATGATTGTGATTGTAATATTGTGATTGTATGATTGCGATTGTATGATTGTGATTGTATGATTATGATTGTATGATTGTGATTGTATGATTCTGATTGTATGGTTGTGATTGTATGATTGTGATGGTATGATTGTGATCGTATGATTGCGATAGTATGATTCTGATTGTATGATTGTGATTGTATGATTGTGACTGTATGATTGCGATTGTATGACTGTGATTGTGTGATTGTGGTTGTATGATTGCGATTGTATGATTGCGATTGTATGATTGTGATTGTATGATTGTGATTGTATGATTGTGATAGTATGATAGTGATTGTATGACTGTGATTGTATGACTGTGATTGTATAATTGTGATTGTATGATTGTGATTGTATGATTGTGATTGTATGATTGTGATTGTCTGATTGTGGTTCTATGATTGTGATCGTATGATTGTCATTGTCTGATTATGATTGTATGATTGTGATTGCATGATTGTGATTGTATGATTGTGATAGTATGATTGTGATTGTATGATTGTGATTGTATGATTGTGGTTGTATGATTGTATTTGGGAGATTGTAATTGTATGATTGCGATTGTATGATTGTGATTGTATGATTGTGATTGTATGATTGTGATTGTATGCTTGCGATTGTATGATTGTGATTGTATGATTCTGATTGTATGATTGTGATTGTATGATTGTGATTGTGTGATTGTGGTAGTATGATTGTGATTGTAAGATTGTGATTGTATGATTGTGATTGTATGATTGTGATTGTATGATTATGATTGTATAATTGTGATAGTATGATTGTGATTGTATGATTGTGATTGTATGATTGTGATTGTATGATTGTGATTGTATGATTCTGATTGTATGATTGTATTTGGGATATTGTATTTTGGAGATTGTAATTGTATGATTGCGATTGTATGATTGTGATTGTATGATTGTGATTGTATGATTGTGATTGTATGATTGTGATTGTATGATTGTGATTGTGTGATTGTAATTGTATGATTATGATTGTATGATTGTGATTGTATGATGGTGATGGTATGATTGTGATTGTATGATTGCGATAGTATGATTGTGATTGTATGATTGTGATTGTAATATTTTGATTGTATGATTGCGATTGTATGATTGTGATTGTATGATTAGGATTGTATGATTGTGATTGTATGATTGTGATTGTATGATTGTGATAGTATGATTGTGATTGTATGACTGTGATTGTATGACTGTGATTGTATGACTGTGATTGTATGAATGTGATTGTATGATTGTGATTGTATGATTGTGATTGTATGATTGTGATTGTCTGATTGTGGTTGTATGATTGTGATTGTATGATTGTGATAGTATGATTGTGATTGTATGACTGTGATTGTATGACTGTGATTGTATGATTGTGTTTGTATGATTGTGATTGTATGATTGTGATTGTCTGACTGTGGTTGTATGATTGTGATTGTATGATTGTGATTCTATGATTGTGATTGTATGATTGTGATTGTATGATTGTGATTGTATGATTGTGATTGTGTGATTGTGATTGTATGATTGTGATTGTATGATTGTGATTGTATGATTGTGATTGTATGATTGTGATTGTGTGATTGTAATTGTATGATTATGATTGTATGATTGTAATTGTATGATTGTGATGGTATGATTGTGATTGTATGAATGCGATAGTATGATTGTGATTGTATGATTGTGATTGTATGATTATGATTGTATGATTGTGATTGTATGATTGTGACTGGAAGATTGTGATTGTATGATTGTGATTGTACGATTCTGATTGTATGATTGTGATTGTATGATTGTGATTGTGTGATTGTGATAGTATGATTGTGATTGTAAGATTGTGATTGTATGACTGTGATTGTATGATTGTGATTGTATGATTGTGATTGTATGATTATGATTGTATGATTGTGATAGTATGATTGTGATTGTATGATTGTGATTGTATAATTGTGATTGTATGATTGTGATTGTATGATTGTGATTGTATGATTGTGATTGTATGATTGTCATTGTATGATTATGATTGTATGATTGCGATTGCATGATTGTGATTGTATGATTGTGATTGTATGATTGTGATTGTATGATTGTGATTGTATGATTGTGATTGTGTGATTGTGATAGTATGATTGTGATTGTAAGATTGTGATTGTATGACTGTGATTGTACGATTGTGATTGTATGATTGTGATTGTATGATTATGATTGTATGATTGTGATAGTATGATTGTGATTGTATGATTGTGATTGTATGATTGTGATTGTATGATTCTGATTGTATGATTGTATTTGGGAGATTGTATTTTGGAGATTGTAATTGTATGATTGCGATTCTATGATTGTGATTGTATGATTGTGATTGTATGATTCTGATTGTATGATTGTGATTGTATGATTGTGATTGTGTGATTGTGGTAGTATGATTGTGATTGTAAGATTGTGATTGTATGATTGTGATTGTATGATTGTGATTGTATGATTATGATTGTATAATTGTGATAGTATGATTGTGATTGTATGATTGTGATTGTATGATTGTGATTGTATGATTGTGATTGTATGATTCTGATTGTATGATTGTATTTGGGATATTGTATTTTGGAGATTGTAATTGTATGATTGCGATTGTATGATTGTGATTGTATGATTGTGATTGTATGATTGTGATTGTATGATTGTGATTGTATGATTGTGATTGTGTGATTGTAATTGTATGATTATGATTGTATGATTGTGATTGTATGATGGTGATGGTATGATTGTGATTGTATGATTGCGATAGTATGATTGTGATTGTATGATTGTGATTGTAATATTTTGATTGTATGATTGCGATTGTATGATTGTGATTGTATGATTAGGATTGTATGATTGTGATTGTATGATTGTGATTGTATGATTGTGATAGTATGATTGTGATTGTATGACTGTGATTGTATGACTGTGATTGTATGACTGTGATTGTATGAATGTGATTGTATGATTGTGATTGTATGATTGTGATTGTATGATTGTGATTGTCTGATTGTGGTTGTATGATTGTGATTGTATGATTGTGATAGTATGATTGTGATTGTATGACTGTGATTGTATGACTGTGATTGTATGATTGGGTTTGTATGATTGTGATTGTATGATTGTGATTGTCTGACTGTGGTTGTATGATTGTGATTGTATGATTGTGATTCTATGATTGTGATTGTATGATTGTGATTGTATGATTGTGATTGTATGATTGTGATTGTGTGATTGTGATTGTATGATTGTGATTGTATGATTGTGATTGTATGATTGTGATTGTATGATTGTGATTGTGTGATTGTAATTGTATGATTATGATTGTATGATTGTAATTGTATGATTGTGATGGTATGATTGTGATTGTATGAATGCGATAGTATGATTGTGATTGTATGATTGTGATTGTATGATTATGATTGTATGATTGTGATTGTATGATTGTGACTGGAAGATTGTGATTGTATGATTGTGATTGTACGATTCTGATTGTATGATTGTGATTGTATGATTGTGATTGTGTGATTGTGATAGTATGATTGTGATTGTAAGATTGTGATTGTATGACTGTGATTGTATGATTGTGATTGTATGATTGTGATTGTATGATTATGATTGTATGATTGTGATAGTATGATTGTGATTGTATGATTGTGATTGTATAATTGTGATTGTATGATTGTGATTGTATGATTGTGATTGTATGATTGTGATTGTATGATTGTCATTGTATGATTATGATTGTATGATTGCGATTGCATGATTGTGATTGTATGATTGTGATTGTATGATTGTGATTGTATGATTGTGATTGTATGATTGTGATTGTGTGATTGTGATAGTATGATTGTGATTGTAAGATTGTGATTGTATGACTGTGATTGTACGATTGTGATTGTATGATTGTGATTGTATGATTATGATTGTATGATTGTGATAGTATGATTGTGATTGTATGATTGTGATTGTATGATTGTGATTGTATGATTGTGATTGTATGATTCTGATTGTATGATTGTATTTGGGAGATTGTATTTTGGAGATTGTAATTGTATGATTGCGATTCTATGATTGTGATTGTATGATTGTGATTGTATGATTCTGATTGTATGATTGTGATTGTATGATTGTGATTGTGTGATTGTGGTAGTATGATTGTGATTGTAAGATTGTGATTGTATGATTGTGATTGTATGATTGTGATTGTATGATTATGATTGTATAATTGTGATAGTATGATTGTGATTGTATGATTGTGATTGTATGATTGTGATTGTATGATTGTGATTGTATGATTCTGATTGTATGATTGTATTTGGGATATTGTATTTTGGAGATTGTAATTGTATGATTGTGATTGTATGATTGTGATTGTATGATTGTGATTGTATGATTGTGATTGTATGATTGTGATTGTATGATTGTGATTGTATGATTGTGATTGTATGATTGTGATTGTATGATTGTGATTGTGTGATTGTAATTGTATGATTATGATTGTATGATTGTGATTGTATGATGGTGATGGTATGATTGTGATTGTATGATTGCGATAGTATGATTGTGATTGTATGATTGTGATTGTAATATTTTGATAGTATGATTGTGATTGTATGACTGTGATTGTATGACTGTGATTGTATGATTGGGTTTGTATGATTGTGATTGTATGATTGTGATTGTCTGATTGTGGTTGTATGATTGTGATTGTATGATTGTGATAGTATGATTGTGATTGTATGACTGTGATTGTATGACTGTGATTGTATGATTGTGTTTGTATGATTGTGATTGTATGATTGTGATTGTCTGACTGTGGTTGTATGATTGTGATTGTATGATTGTGGTTCTATGATTGTGATTGTATGATTGTGATTGTATGATTGTGATTGTATGATTGTGATTGTATGATTGTGATTGTATGATTGTCACTGTGTGATTATGATTGTATGATTGTGATTGCATGATTGTGATTGTATGATTGTGATTGTATGATTGTGATTGTGTGATTGTAATTGTATGATTATGATTGTATGATTGTGATTGTATGATGGTGATGGTATGATTGTGATTGTATCATTCTGATTGTATGATTGTATTTGGGAGATTGTATTATGGAGATTGTAATTGTATGATTGCGATTGTATGATTGTGATTGCATGATTATGATTGTATGATTGTGATTGTATGATGGTGATGGTATGATTGTGATTGTATGATTGCGATAGTACGATTGTGATTGTATGATTGTGATTGTAATATTGTGATTGTATGATTGCGATTGTATGATTGTGATTGTATGATTATGATTGTATGATTGTGATTGTATGATTCTGATTGTATGGTTGTGATTGTATGATTGTGATGGTATGATTGTGATCGTATGATTGCGATAGTATGATTCTGATTGTATGATTGTGATTGTATGATTGTGACTGTATGATTGCGATTGTATGACTGTGATTGTGTGATTGTGGTTGTATGATTGCGATTGTATGATTGCGATTGTATGATTGTGATTGTATGATTGTGATTGTATGATTGTGATAGTATGATAGTGATTGTATGACTGTGATTGTATGACTGTGATTGTATAGTTGTGATTGTATGATTGTGATTGTATGATTGTGATTGTATGATTGTGATTGTATGATTGTGATTGTCTGATTGTGGTTCTATGATTGTGATCGTATGATTGTCATTGTCTGATTATGATTGTATGATTGTGATTGCATGATTGTGATTGTATGATTGTGATAGTATGATTGTGATTGTATGATTGTGATTGTATGATTGTGGTTGTATGATTGTATTTGGGAGATTGTAATTGTATGATTGCGATTGTATGATTGTGATTGTATGATTGTGATTGTATGATTGTGATTGTATGCTTGCGATTGTATGATTGTGATTGTATGATTCTGATTGTATGATTGTGATTGTATGATTGTGATTGTGTGATTGTGGTAGTATGATTGTGATTGTAAGATTGTGATTGTATGATTGTGATTGTATGATTGTGATTGTATGATTATGATTGTATAATTGTGATAGTATGATTGTGATTGTATGATTGTGATTGTATGATTGTGATTGTATGATTGTGATTGTATGATTCTGATTGTATGATTGTATTTGGGATATTGTATTTTGGAGATTGTAATTGTATGATTGCGATTGTATGATTGTGATTGTATGATTGTGATTGTATGATTGTGATTGTATGATTGTGATTGTATGATTGTGATTGTGTGATTGTAATTGTATGATTATGATTGTATGATTGTGATTGTATGATGGTGATGGTATGATTGTGATTGTATGATTGCGATAGTATGATTGTGATTGTATGATTGTGATTGTAATATTTTGATTGTATGATTGCGATTGTATGATTGTGATTGTATGATTAGGATTGTATGATTGTGATTGTATGATTGTGATTGTATGATTGTGATAGTATGATTGTGATTGTATGACTGTGATTGTATGACTGTGATTGTATGACTGTGATTGTATGAATGTGATTGTATGATTGTGATTGTATGATTGTGATTGTATGATTGTGATTGTCTGATTGTGGTTGTATGATTGTGATTGTATGATTGTGATAGTATGATTGTGATTGTATGACTGTGATTGTATGACTGTGATTGTATGATTGTGTTTGTATGATTGTGATTGTATGATTGTGATTGTCTGACTGTGGTTGTATGATTGTGATTGTATGATTGTGATTCTATGATTGTGATTGTATGATTGTGATTGTATGATTGTGATTGTATGATTGTGATTGTGTGATTGTGATTGTATGATTGTGATTGTATGATTGTGATTGTATGATTGTGATTGTATGATTGTGATTGTGTGATTGTAATTGTATGATTATGATTGTATGATTGTAATTGTATGATTGTGATGGTATGATTGTGATTGTATGAATGCGATAGTATGATTGTGATTGTATGATTGTGATTGTATGATTATGATTGTATGATTGTGATTGTATGATTGTGACTGGAAGATTGTGATTGTATGATTGTGATTGTACGATTCTGATTGTATGATTGTGATTGTATGATTGTGATTGTATGATTGTGATTGTATGATTGTGATAGTATGATGGCGATGGTATGATTGTGATAGTCTCATTGTGATTTTATGATTGTGACTGTATGATTGTGATTGTATGATTGTGATTGTATGATTGTGATTGTATGATTGTGATTGTATGATTGTGATTGTATGACTGTGATTGTATGACTGTGATTGTATGACAGTGATTGTATGATTGTGATTGTATGATTGTGATTGTATGATTGTGATTGCACGATTGTGATTGTATGATTGTGATTGTATGATTGTGATTGTATGATTGTGATTGTATGATTGTGATTGTATGATTGTGATTGTGTGATTGTGATTGTATGATTGTGATCTTATGATTGTGATTGTATGATTGTGATTGTATGATTGTAATTGTATGATTGTGATGGTATGATTGTGATTGTATGATTGCGATAGTATGATTGTGATTGTATGATTGTGATTGTATGATTATGATTGTATGATTGTGATTGTATGATTGTGATTGTATGATTGCGATTGTATGATTGCGATTGTATGATTGTGATTGTCTGATTGTGGTTCTATGATTGTGATTGTATGATTGTGATTGTATGATTGTGATTGTATGATTGTGATTGTATGATTGTCATTGTCTGATTATGATTGTATGATTGTGATTGCATGATTGTGATTGTATGATTGTGATAGTATGATTGTGATTGTATGATTGTGATTGTATGATTGTGGTTGTATGATTGTATTTGGGAGATTGTAATTGTTTGATTGCGATTGTATGATTGTGATTGTGTGATTGTGATAGTATGATTGTGATTGTAAGATTGTGATTGTATGACTGTGATTGTACGATTGTGATTGTATGATTGTGATTGTATGATTATGATTGTATGATTATGATAGTATGATTGTGATTGTATGATTGTGATTGTATGATTGTGATTGTATGATTCTGATTGTATGATTGTATTTGGGATATTGTATTTTGGAGATTGTACTTGTATGATTGCGATTGTATGATTGTGATTGTATGATTGTGATTGTATGATTGTGATTGTATGATTGTGATTGTATGATTGTGATTGTGTGATTGTAATTGTATGATTATGATTGTATGATTGTGATTGTATGATTGTGATTGTATGATTGTGATTGTATGATTGTGATTGTATGATTGTGATTGTATGATTGCGATTGTATGATTGCGATTGTATGATTGTGATTGTCTGATTGTGGTTCTATGATTGTGATTGTATGATTGTGATTGTATGATTGTGATTATATGATTGTCATTGTCTGATTATGATTGTATGATTGTGATTGCATGATTGCGATTGTGTGATTGTGATAGTATGATCGTGATTGTATGATTCTGATTGTATGATTGTGGTTGTATGATTGTATTTGGGAGATTGTAATTGTATGATTGCGATTGTATGATTGTGATTGTATGATTGTGATTGTATGATTGTGATTGTATGCTTGCGATTGTATGATTGTGATTGTATGATTGTGATGGTATGATTGTGATTGTATGATTGTGATTGTATGATTGTGATTGTATGATTGTGATTGTCTGATTGTGGTTCTATGATTGTGATTGTATGATTGTGATTGTATGATTGTGATTGTATGATTGTGATTGTATGATTGTGATTGTATGATTGTCACTGTGTGATTATGATTGTATGATTGTGATTGCATGATTGTGATTGTATGATTGTGATTGTATGATTGTGATTGTGTGATTGTAATTGTATGATTATGATTGTATGATTGTGATTGTATGATGGTGATGGTATGATTGTGATTGTATCATTCTGATTGTATGATTGTATTTGGGAGATTGTATTATGGAGATTGTAATTGTATGATTGCGATTGTATGATTGTGATTGCATGATTATGATTGTATGATTGTGATTGTATGATGGTGATGGTATGATTGTGATTGTATGATTGCGATAGTACGATTGTGATTGTATGATTGTGATTGTAATATTGTGATTGTATGATTGCGATTGTATGATTGTGATTGTATGATTATGATTGTATGATTGTGATTGTATGATTCTGATTGTATGGTTGTGATTGTATGATTGTGATGGTATGATTGTGATCGTATGATTGCGATAGTATGATTCTGATTGTATGATTGTGATTGTATGATTGTGACTGTATGATTGCGATTGTATGACTGTGATTGTGTGATTGTGGTTGTATGATTGCGATTGTATGATTGCGATTGTATGATTGTGATTGTATGATTGTGATTGTATGATTGTGATAGTATGATAGTGATTGTATGACTGTGATTGTATGACTGTGATTGTATAGTTGTGATTGTATGATTGTGATTGTATGATTGTGATTGTATGATTGTGATTGTATGATTGTGATTGTCTGATTGTGGTTCTATGATTGTGATCGTATGATTGTCATTGTCTGATTATGATTGTATGATTGTGATTGCATGATTGTGATTGTATGATTGTGATAGTATGATTGTGATTGTATGATTGTGATTGTATGATTGTGGTTGTATGATTGTATTTGGGAGATTGTAATTGTATGATTGCGATTGTATGATTGTGATTGTATGATTGTGATTGTATGATTGTGATTGTATGCTTGCGATTGTATGATTGTGATTGTATGATTCTGATTGTATGATTGTGATTGTATGATTGTGATTGTGTGATTGTGGTAGTATGATTGTGATTGTAAGATTGTGATTGTATGATTGTGATTGTATGATTGTGATTGTATGATTATGATTGTATAATTGTGATAGTATGATTGTGATTGTATGATTGTGATTGTATGATTGTGATTGTATGATTGTGATTGTATGATTCTGATTGTATGATTGTATTTGGGATATTGTATTTTGGAGATTGTAATTGTATGATTGCGATTGTATGATTGTGATTGTATGATTGTGATTGTATGATTGTGATTGTATGATTGTGATTGTATGATTGTGATTGTGTGATTGTAATTGTATGATTATGATTGTATGATTGTGATTGTATGATGGTGATGGTATGATTGTGATTGTATGATTGCGATAGTATGATTGTGATTGTATGATTGTGATTGTAATATTTTGATTGTATGATTGCGATTGTATGATTGTGATTGTATGATTAGGATTGTATGATTGTGATTGTATGATTGTGATTGTATGATTGTGATAGTATGATTGTGATTGTATGACTGTGATTGTATGACTGTGATTGTATGACTGTGATTGTATGAATGTGATTGTATGATTGTGATTGTATGATTGTGATTGTATGATTGTGATTGTCTGATTGTGGTTGTATGATTGTGATTGTATGATTGTGATAGTATGATTGTGATTGTATGACTGTGATTGTATGACTGTGATTGTATGATTGTGTTTGTATGATTGTGATTGTATGATTGTGATTGTCTGACTGTGGTTGTATGATTGTGATTGTATGATTGTGATTCTATGATTGTGATTGTATGATTGTGATTGTATGATTGTGATTGTATGATTGTGATTGTGTGATTGTGATTGTATGATTGTGATTGTATGATTGTGATTGTATGATTGTGATTGTATGATTGTGATTGTGTGATTGTAATTGTATGATTATGATTGTATGATTGTAATTGTATGATTGTGATGGTATGATTGTGATTGTATGAATGCGATAGTATGATTGTGATTGTATGATTGTGATTGTATGATTATGATTGTATGATTGTGATTGTATGATTGTGACTGGAAGATTGTGATTGTATGATTGTGATTGTACGATTCTGATTGTATGATTGTGATTGTATGATTGTGATTGTGTGATTGTGATAGTATGATTGTGATTGTAAGATTGTGATTGTATGACTGTGATTGTATGATTGTGATTGTATGATTGTGATTGTATGATTGTGATTGTATGATTATGATTGTATGATTGTGATAGTATGATTGTGATTGTATGATTGTGATTGTATAATTGTGATTGTATGATTGTGATTGTATGATTGTGATTGTATGATTGTGATTGTATGATTGTCATTGTATGATTATGATTGTATGATTGCGATTGCATGATTGTGATTGTATGATTGTGATTGTATGATTGTGATTGTATGATTGTGATTGTATGATTGTGATTGTGTGATTGTGATAGTATGATTGTGATTGTAAGATTGTGATTGTATGACTGTGATTGTACGATTGTGATTGTATGATTGTGATTGTATGATTATGATTGTATGATTGTGATAGTATGATTGTGATTGTATGATTGTGATTGTATGATTGTGATTGTATGATTCTGATTGTATGATTGTATTTGGGAGATTGTATTTTGGAGATTGTAATTGTATGATTGCGATTCTATGATTGTGATTGTATGATTGTGATTGTATGATTCTGATTGTATGATTGTGATTGTATGATTGTGATTGTGTGATTGTGGTAGTATGATTGTGATTGTAAGATTGTGATTGTATGATTGTGATTGTATGATTGTGATTGTATGATTATGATTGTATAATTGTGATAGTATGATTGTGATTGTATGATTGTGATTGTATGATTGTGATTGTATGATTGTGATTGTATGATTCTGATTGTATGATTGTATTTGGGATATTGTATTTTGGAGATTGTAATTGTATGATTGCGATTGTATGATTGTGATTGTATGATTGTGATTGTATGATTGTGATTGTATGATTGTGATTGTATGATTGTGATTGTGTGATTGTAATTGTATGATTATGATTGTATGATTGTGATTGTATGATGGTGATGGTATGATTGTGATTGTATGATTGCGATAGTATGATTGTGATTGTATGATTGTGATTGTAATATTTTGATTGTATGATTGCGATTGTATGATTGTGATTGTATGATTAGGATTGTATGATTGTGATTGTATGATTGTGATTGTATGATTGTGATAGTATGGTTGTGATTGTATGACTGTGATTGTATGACTGTGATTGTATGACTGTGATTGTATGAATGTGATTGTATGATTGTGATTGTATGATTGTGATTGTATGATTGTGATTGTCTGATTGTGGTTGTATGATTGTGATTGTATGATTGTGATAGTATGATTGTGATTGTATGACTGTGATTGTATGACTGTGATTGTATGATTGGGTTTGTATGATTGTGATTGTATGATTGTGATTGTCTGACTGTGGTTGTATGATTGTGATTGTATGATTGTGATTCTATGATTGTGATAGTATGATTGTGATTGTATGATTGTGATTGTATAATTGTGATTGTATGATTGTGATTGTATGATTGTGATTGTATGATTGTGATTGTATGATTGTCATTGTATGATTATGATTGTATGATTGCGATTGCATGATTGTGATTGTATGATTGTGATTGTATGATTGTGATTGTATGATTGTGATTGTATGATTGTGATTGTGTGATTGTGATAGTATGATTGTGATTGTAAGATTGTGATTGTATGACTGTGATTGTACGATTGTGATTGTATGATTGTGATTGTATGATTATGATTGTATGATTGTGATAGTATGATTGTGATTGTATGATTGTGATTGTATGATTGTGATTGTATGATTCTGATTGTATGATTGTATTTGGGAGATTGTATTTTGGAGATTGTAATTGTATGATTGCGATTCTATGATTGTGATTGTATGATTGTGATTGTATGATTCTGATTGTATGATTGTGATTGTATGATTGTGATTGTGTGATTGTGGTAGTATGATTGTGATTGTAAGATTGTGATTGTATGATTGTGATTGTATGATTGTGATTGTATGATTATGATTGTATAATTGTGATAGTATGATTGTGATTGTATGATTGTGATTGTATGATTGTGATTGTATGATTGTGATTGTATGATTCTGATTGTATGATTGTATTTGGGATATTGTATTTTGGAGATTGTAATTGTATGATTGTGATTGTATGATTGTGATTGTATGATTGTGATTGTATGATTGTGATTGTATGATTGTGATTGTATGATTGTGATTGTGTGATTGTAATTGTATGATTATGATTGTATGATTGTGATTGTATGATGGTGATGGTATGATTGTGATTGTATGATTGCGATAGTATGATTGTGATTGTATGATTGTGATTGTAATATTTTGATTGTATGATTGCGATTGTATGATTGTGATTGTATGATTAGGATTGTATGATTGTGATTGTATGATTGTGATTGTATGATTGTGATAGTATGATTGTGATTGTATGACTGTGATTGTATGACTGTGATTGTATGACTGTGATTGTATGAATGTGATTGTATGATTGTGATTGTATGATTGTGATTGTATGATTGTGATTGTCTGATTGTGGTTGTATGATTGTGATTGTATGATTGTGATAGTATGATTGTGATTGTATGACTGTGATTGTATGACTGTGATTGTATGATTGTGTTTGTATGATTGTGATTGTATGATTGTGATTGTCTGGCTGTGGTTGTATGATTGTGATTGTATGATTGTGATTCTATGATTGTGATTGTATGATTGTGATTGTATGATTGTGATTGTATGATTGTGATTGTGTGATTGTGATTGTATGATTGTGATTGTATGATTGTGATTGTATGATTGTGATTGTATGATTGTGATTGTGTGATTGTAATTGTATGATTATGATTGTATGATTGTAATTGTATGATTGTGATGGTATGATTGTGATTGTATGAATGCGATAGTATGATTGTGATTGTATGATTGTGATTGTATGATTATGATTGTATGATTGTGATTGTATGATTGTGACTGGAAGATTGTGATTGTATGATTGTGATTGTACGATTCTGATTGTATGATTGTGATTGTATGGTTGTGATTGTGTGATTGTGATAGTATGATTGTGATTGTAAGATTGTGATTGTATGACTGTGATTGTATGATTGTGATTGTATGATTGTGATTGTATGATTATGATTGTATGATTGTGATAGTATGATTGTGATTGTATGATTGTGATTGTATAATTGTGATTGTATGATTGTGATTGTATGATTGTGATTGTATGATTGTGATTGTATGATTGTCATTGTATGATTATGATTGTATGATTGCGATTGCATGATTGTGATTGTATGATTGTGATTGTATGATTGTGATTGTATGATTGTGATTGTATGATTGTGATTGTGTGATTGTGATAGTATGATTGTGATTGTAAGATTGTGATTGTATGACTGTGATTGTACGATTGTGATTGTATGATTGTGATTGTATGATTATGATTGTATGATTGTGATAGTATGATTGTGATTGTATGATTGTGATTGTATGATTGTGATTGTATGATTCTGATTGTATGATTGTATTTGGGAGATTGTATTTTGGAGATTGTAATTGTATGATTGCGATTCTATGATTGTGATTGTATGATTGTGATTGTATGATTGTGATTGTATGATTGTGATTGTATGATTGTAATTGTATGATTATGATTGTATGATTGTGATTGTATGATGGTGATGGTATGATTGTGATTGTATGATTGCGATAGTACGATTGTGATTGTATGATTGTGATTGTAAAATTGTGATTGTATGATTGCGATTGTATGATTGTTATTGTATGATTATGATTGTATGATTGTGATTGTATGATTCTGATTGTATGGTTGTGATTGTATGATTGTGATGGTATGATTGTGATCGTATGATTGCGATAGTATGATTGTGACTGTATGATTGTGATTGTATGATTGTGACTGTATGATTGCGTTTGTATGATTGTGATTGTGTGATTGTGATTGTATGATTGCGATTGTATGATTGTGATTGTATGATTGTGATTGTATGATTGTGATAGTATGATTGTGATTGTATGACTCTGATCGTATGACTGTGATTGTATGATTGTGATTGTACGATTGTGATTGTATGATTGTGATTGTCTGATTGTGGTTCTATGATTGTGATTGTATGATTGTGATTGTATGATTGTGATTGTATGATTGTGATTGTATGATTGTGATTGTATGATTGTAATTGTCTGATTATGGTTGTATGATTGTGGTTGCATGATTGTGATTGCATGATTGTGATAGTATGATTGTGATTGTATGATTGTGATTGTATGATTGTGATTGTATGATTTTGATTGTATGATTGTGATAGTATGATTGCGATTGTATGATTTTGATTGTATGATAGTGATTGTATGATTGTGATTGTATGATTGTAATTGTATGATTGTGATGGTATGATTGTGATTGTATGATTGCGGTAGTATGATTGTGATTGTTTGATTGTGATTGTATGATTGTGATTGTATGATTGTGATTGTATGATTGTGATTGTATGATTGTGATTGTATGATTGCGATTGTATGATTGCGATTGTATGATTGTGATTGCACGATTGTGATTGTATGATTGTGATTGTATGACTCTGATCGTATGACTGTGATTGTATGATTGTGATTGTACGATTGTGATTGTATGATTGTGATTGTCTGATTGTGGTTCTATGATTGTGATTGTATGATTGTGATTGTATGATTGTGATTGTATGATTGTGATTGTATGATTGTGATTGTATGATTGTGATTGTATGATTGTGATTGTATGATTGTAATTGTCTGATTATGGTTGTATGATTGGGGTTGCATGATTGTGATTGTATGATTGTGATAGTATGATTGTGATTGTATGATTGTGATAGTATGATTGTGATTGTATGACTGTGATTGTATGACTGTGATTGTATGATTGTGTTTGTATGACTGTGATTGTATGATTGTGATTGTCTGACTGTGGTTGTATGATTGTGATTGTATGATTGTGATTCTATGATTGTGATTGTATGATTGTGATTGTATGATTGTGATTGTATGATTGTGATTGTGTGATTGTGATTGTATGATTGTGATCTTATGATTGTGACTGTATGATTGTGATTGTATGATTGTAATTGTACGATTGTGATGGTATGATTGTGATTGTATGAATGCGATAGTATGATTGTGATTGTATGATTGTGATTGTATGATTATGATTGTATGATTGTGATTGTATGATTGTGACTGGAAGATTGTGATTGTATGATTGTGATTGTACGATTCTGATTGTATGATTGTGATTGTATGATTGTGATTGTGTGATTGTGATAGCATGATTGTGATTGTAAGATTGTGATTGTATGACTGTGATTGTATGATTGTGATTGTATGATTGTGATTGTATGATTATGATTGTATGATTGTGATAGTATGATTGTGATTGTATGATTGTGATTGTATGATTGTGATTGTATGGTTGTGATTGTATGATTCTGATTGTATGATTGTATTTGGGATATTGTATTTTGGAGATTGTAATTGTATGATTGCGATTGTATGATTGTGATTGTATAATTGTGATTGTATGATTGTGATTGTATGATTGTGATTGTATGATTGTGATTGTATGATTGTCATTGTATGATTATGATTGTATGATTGCGATTGCATGATTGTGATTGTATGATTGTGATTGTATGATTGTGATTGTATGATTGTGATTGTATGATTGTGATTGTGTGATTGTGATAGTATGATTGTGATTGTAAGATTGTGATTGTATGACTGTGATTGTACGATTGTGATTGTATGATTGTGATTGTATGATTATGATTGTATGATTGTGATAGTATGATTGTGATTGTATGATTGTGATTGTATGATTGTGATTGTATGATTCTGATTGTATGATTGTATTTGGGAGATTGTATTTTGGAGATTGTAATTGTATGATTGCGATTCTATGATTGTGATTGTATGATTGTGATTGTATGATTGTGATTGTATGATTGTGATTGTATGATTGTGATTGTATGATTGTAATTGTATGATTATGTTTGTATGATTGTGATTGTATGATGGTGATGGTATGATTGTGATTGTATGATTGCGATAGTACGATTGTGATTGTATGATTGTGATTGTAATATTGTGATTGTATGATTGCGATTGTATGATTGTGATTGTATGATTATGATTGTATGATTGTGATTGTATGATTCTGATTGTATGGTTGTGATTGTATGATTGTGATGGTATGATTGTGATCGTATGATTGCGATAGTATGATTGTGACTGTATGATTGTGATTGTATGATTGTGATTGTACGATTGTGATTGTATGATTGTGATTGTCTGATTGTGGTTCTATGATTGTGATTGTATGATTGTGATTGTATGATTGTGATTGTATGATTGTGATTGTATGATTGTAATTGTCTGATTATGGTTGTATGATTGTGGTTGCATGATTGTGATTGTATGATTGTGATAGTATGATTGTGATTGTATGATTGTGATTGTATGATTGTGATTGTATGATTTTGATTGTATGAGTGTGATAGTATGATTGCGATTGTATGATTTTGATTGTATGATTGCGATTGTATGATTGTGATTGCACGATTGTGATTGTATGATTGTGATTGTATGATTTTGATTGTATGATTGTGATTGTATGATTGTGATTGTATGATTGTGATTGTATGATTGTGATTGTAAGATGGTATTTGTATAATTGTGATTGTATAGTAGTAATTGTATGATTGTGATCGTATGATTGTGATTGTATGATTGTGATTGAATGATTGTGAGTGTATGATTGTGATTGTATGATTGTATTTGGGAGATTGTAATTGTATGATTGGGATTGTATGATTGTGATTGTATGATTGTGATTGTATGATTATGATTGTATGATAGTGATTGCATGATTGTGATTGAATGATTGTGATAGTACGATTGTGATTGTATGATTGTGATTGTATGATTGTATTTGGGAGATTGTAATTGTATGATTGCGATTGTATGATTGTGATTGTATGATTGTGATTGTATGCTTGCGATTGTATGATTGTGATTGTATGATTGCGATTATATGATTGCGATTGTATGATTGCGATTGTATGACAGTGATTGCACGATTGTGATTGTATGATTGTGATTGTATGATTTTGATTGTATGATTGTGATTGTATGATTGTGATTGTATGATTGTGATTGTATGATTGTATTTGGGAGATTGTAATTGTATGATTGCGATGGTATGATTGTGATTGTATGATTGTGATTGTATGCTTGCGATTGTATGATTGTGATTGTATGATTGTGATTGTATGATTGTATTTGGGAGATTGTAATTGTATGATTGTGATTGTATGATTGTGATTGTATGATTGTGATTGTATGATTGTGATTGTGTGATTGTGATTGTATGATTGTGATCTTAGGATTGTGATTGTATGATTGTGATTGTATGATTGTAATTGTATGATTGTGATGGTATGATTGTGATTGTATGATTGCGATAGTATGATTGTGATTGTATGATTGCGATTGTGTGATTGTGGTTGTATGATTGTATTTGGGAGATTGTAATTGTATGATTGCGATTGTATGATTGTGATTGAATGATTGTGATTGTATGATTGTGATTGTATGCTTGCGATTGTATGATTGTGATGGTATGATTGTGATAGTATGATTGTGATTGTATGATTGTGGTTGTATGATTGTGATTGTATGACTGTGATTGTATGACTGTGATTGTATGATTGTGTTTGTATGATTGTGATTGTATGATTGTGATTGTCTGACTGTGGTTGTATGATTGTGATTGTATGATTGTGATTCTATGATTGTGATTGTATGATTGTGATTGTATGATTGTGATTGTATGATTGTGATTGTGTGATTGTGATTGTATGATTGTGATCTTATGATTGTGACTGTATGATTGTGATTGTATGATTGTAATTGTACGATTGTGATGGTATGATTGTGATTGTATGAATGCGATTGTATGATTGTGATTGTATGATTGTGATTGTATGATTATGATTGTATGATTGTGATTGTATGATTGTGACTGGAAGATTGTGATTGTATGATTGTGATTGTACGATTCTGATTGTATGATTGTGATTGTATGATTGTGATTGTGTGATTGTGATAGCATGATTGTGATTGTAAGATTGTGATTGTATGACTGTGATTGTATGATTGTGATTGTATGATTGTGATTGTATGATTATGATTGTATGATTGTGATAGTATGATTGTGATTGTATGATTGTGATTGTATGATTGTGATTGTATGGTTGTGATTGTATGATTCTGATTGTATGATTGTATTTGGGATATTGTATTTTGGAGATTGTAATTGTATGATTGCGATTGTATGATTGTGATTGTATAATTGTGATTGTATGATTGTGATTGTATGATTGTGATTGTATGATTGTGATTGTATGATTGTCATTGTATGATTATGATTGTATGATTGCGATTGCATGATTGTGATTGTATGATTGTGATTGTATGATTGTGATTGTATGATTGTGATTGTATGATTGTGATTGTGTGATTGTGATAGTATGATTGTGATTGTAAGATTGTGATTGTATGACTGTGATTGTACGATTGTGATTGTATGATTGTGATTGTATGATTATGATTGTATGATTGTGATAGTATGATTGTGATTGTATGATTGTGATTGTATGATTGTGATTGTATGATTCTGATTGTATGATTGTATTTGGGAGATTGTATTTTGGAGATTGTAATTGTATGATTGCGATTCTATGATTGTGATTGTATGATTGTGATTGTATGATTGTGATTGTATGATTGTGATTGTATGATTGTGATTGTATGATTGTAATTGTATGATTATGTTTGTATGATTGTGATTGTATGATGGTGATGGTATGATTGTGATTGTATGATTGCGATAGTACGATTGTGATTGTATGATTGTGATTGTAATATTGTGATTGTATGATTGCGATTGTATGATTGTGATTGTATGATTATGATTGTATGATTGTGATTGTATGATTCTGATTGTATGGTTGTGATTGTATGATTGTGATGGTATGATTGTGATCGTATGATTGCGATAGTATGATTGTGACTGTATGATTGTGATTGTATGATTGTGACTGTATGATTGCGATTGTATGATTGTGATTGTGTGATTGTGATTGTATGATTGCGATTGTATGATTGTGATTGTATGATTGTGATTGTATGATTGTGATAGTATGATTGTGATTGTATGACTCTGATCGTATGACTGTGATTGTATGATTGTGATTGTACGATTGTGATTGTATGATTGTGATTGTCTGATTGTGGTTCTATGATTGTGATTGTATGATTGTGATTGTATGATTGTGATTGTATGATTGTGATTGTATGATTGTGATTGTATGATTGTAATTGTCTGATTATGGTTGTATGATTGTGGTTGCATGATTGTGATTGTATGATTGTGATAGTATGATTGTGATTGTATGATTGTGATTGTATGATTGTGATTGTATGATTTTGATTGTATGAGTGTGATAGTATGATTGCGATTGTATGATTTTGATTGTATGATTGCGATTGTATGATTGTGATTGCACGATTGTGATTGTATGATTGTGATTGTATGATTTTGATTGTATGATTGTGATTGTATGATTGTGATTGTATGATTGTGATTGTATGATTGTGATTGTAAGATGGTATTTGTATAATTGTGATTGTATAGTAGTAATTGTATGATTGTGATCGTATGATTGTGATTGTATGATTGTGATTGAATGATTGTGAGTGTATGATTGTGATTGTATGATTGTATTTGGGAGATTGTAATTGTATGATTGGGATTGTATGATTGTGATTGTATGATTGTGATTGTATGATTATGATTGTATGATAGTGATTGCATGATTGTGATTGAATGATTGTGATTGTATAATTGTGATTGTATGCTTGCGATTTTCTGACTGTGGTTGTATGATTGTGATTGTATGATTGTGATTCTATGATTGTGATTGTATGATTGTGATTGTATGATTGTGATTGTATGATTGTGATTGTGTGATTGTGATTGTATGATTGTGATTGTATGATTGTGATTGTATGATTGTGATTGTATGATTGTGATTGTGTGGTTGTAATTGTATGATTATGATTGTATGATTGTAATTGTATGATTGTGATGGTATGATTGTGATTGTATGAATGCGATAGTATGATTGTGATTGTATGATTGTGATTGTATGTTTGTGATTGTATGATTATGATTGTATGATTGTGATTGTATGATTGTGGCTGGAAGATTGTGATTGTATGATTGTGATTGTACGATTCTGATTGTATGATTGTGATTGTATGATTGTGATTGTGTGATTGTGATAGTATGATTGTGATTGTAAGATTGTGATTGTATGACTGTGATTGTATGATTGTGATTGTGTGATTGTGATTGTATGATTATGATTGTATGATTGTGATAGTATGATTGTGATTGTATGATTGTGATTGTATAATTGTGATTGTATGATTGTGATTGTATGATTCTGATTGTATGGTTGTGATTGTATGATTGTGATGGTATGATTGTGATCGTATGATTGCGATAGTATGATTGTGACTGTATGATTGTGATTGTATGATTGTGACTGTATGATTGCGTTTGTATGATTGTGATTGTGTGATTGTGATTGTATGATTGTGATTGTATGATTGTGATTGTATGATTGTGATTGTATGATTGTGATAGTATGATTGTGATTGTATGATTGTCATTGTATGATTATGATTGTATGATTGCGATTGCATGATTGTGATTGTATGATTGTGATTGTATGATTGTGATTGTATGATTGTGATTGTATGATTGTGATTGTGTGATTGTGATAGTATGCTTGTGATTGTAAGATTGTGATTGTATGACTGTGATTGTACGATTGTGATTGTATGATTGTGATTGTATGATTATGATTGTATGATTGTAATTGTATGATTATGATTGTATGATTGTGATTGTATGATGGTGATGGTATGATTGTGATTGTATGATTGCGATAGTACGATTGCGATTGTATGATTGTGATTGTATGATTATGATTGTATGATTGTGATAGTATGATTGTGATTGTATGATTGTGATTGTATAATTGTGATTGTATGATTGTGATTGTATGATTGTGATTGTATGATTGTGATTGTATGATTGTCATTGTATGATTATGATTGTATGATTGCGATTGCATGATTGTGATTGTATGATTGTGATTGTATGATTGTGATTGTATGATTGTGATTGTGTGATTGTGATAGTATGATTGTGATTGTAAGATTGTGAATGTATGACTGTGATTGTACGATTGTGATTGTATGATTGTGATTGTATGATTATGATTGTATGATTGTAATTGTATGATTAGATTGTATGATTGTGATTGTATGATGGTGATGGTATGATTGTGATTGTATGATTGCGATAGTACGATTGTGATTGTATGATTGTGATTGTAATATTGTGATTGTATGATTGCGATTGTATGATTGTTATTGTATGATTATGATTGTATGATTGTGATTGTATGATTCTGATTGCATGGTTGTGATTGTATGATTGTGATGGTATGATTGTGATCGTATGATTGCGATTGTATGATTGTGATTGTATGATTGTGATTGTATGATTGTGATAGTATGATTGTGATTGTATGACTCTGATCGTATGACTGTGATTGTATGATTGTGATTGTACGATTGTGATTGTATGATTGTGATTGTCTGATTGTGGTTCTATGATTGTGATTGTATGATTGTGATTGTATGATTGTGATTGTATGATTGTGATTGTATGATTGTGATTGTATGATTGTAATTGTCTGATTATGGTTGTATGATTGTGGTTGCATGATTGTGATTGTATGATTGTGATAGTATGATTGTGATTGTATGATTGTGATTGTATGATTGTGATTGTATGATTTTGATTGTATGATTGTGATAGTATGATTGCGATTGTATGATTTTGATTGTATGATAGTGATTGTATGATTGTGATTGTATGATTGTAATTGTATGATTGTGATGGTATGATTGTGATTGTATGATTGCGGTAGTATGATTGTGATTGTTTGATTGTGATTGTATGATTGTGATTGTATGATTGTGATTGTATGATTGTGATTGTATGATTGCGATTGTATGATTGCGATTGTATGATTGTGATTGCACGATTGTGATTGTATGATTGTGATTGTATGATTTTGATTGTATGATTGTGATTGTATGATTGTGATTGTATGATTGTGATTGTATGATTGTGATTGTAAGATGGTATTTGTATGATTGTGATTGTATAGTAGTAATTGTATGATTGTGATCGTATGATTGTGATTGTATGATTGTGATTGAATGATTGTGAGTGTATGATTGTGATTGTATGATTGTATTTGGGAGATTGTAATTGTATGATTGGGATTGTATGATTGTGATTGTATGATTGTGATTGTATGCTTGCGATTGTATGATTGTGATTGTATGATTGTGATTGTATGATTGTATTTGGGAGATTGTAATTGTATGATTGTGATTGTATGATTGTGATTGTATGATTGTGATTGTATGATTGTGATTGTGTGATTGTGATTGTATGATTGTGATCTTAGGATTGTGATTGTATGATTGTGATTGTATGATTGTAATTGTATGATTGTGATGGTATGATTGTGATTGTATGATTGCGATAGTATGATTGTGATTGTATGATTGCGATTGTATGATTGTGGTTGTATGATTGTATTTGGGAGATTGTAATTGTATGATTGCGATTGTATGATTGTGATTGAATGATTGTGATTGTATGATTGTGATTGTATGCTTGCGATTGTATGATTATGATTGTATGATTGTGATAGTATGATTGTGATTGTATGATTGTGATTGTATGATTGTATTTGGGAGATTGTAATTGTATGATTGCGATCGTATGATTGTGATTGTATGATTGTGATTGTATGCTTGCGCTTGTATGATTGTAATTGTATGATTGCGATTGTATGATTGTGATTGTATGATTGTGATTGTATGATTGTGATTGTACGATTGTGATTGTATGATTGTAATTGTATGATTATGATTGTATGATTGTGATTGTATGATGGTGATGGTATGATTGTGATTGTATGATTGCGATAGTACGATTGTGATTGTATGATTGTGATTGTAATATTGTGATTGTATGATTGCGATTGTATGATTGTGATTGTATGATTATGATTGTATGATTGTGATTGTATGATTCTGATTGTATGGTTGTGATTGTATGATTGTGATGGTATGATTGTGATCGTATGATTGCGATATTATGATTCTGATTGTATGATTGTGACTGTATGATTGTGACTGTATGATTGCGATTGTATGACTGTGATTGTGTGATTGTGGTTGTATGATTGCGATTGTATGATTGTGATTGTATGATTGTGATTGTATGATTGTGATTGTCTGATTGTGGTTCTATGATTGTGATTGTATGATTGTCATTGTCTGATTATGATTGTATGATTGTGATTGCATGATTGTGATTGTATGATTGTGATAGTATGATTGTGATTGTATGATTGTGATTGTATGATTGTGGTTGTATGATTGTATTTGGGAGATTGTAATTGTAAGATTGTGATTGTATGATTGTGATTGTATGATTGTGATTGTATGATTATGATTGTATAATTGTGATAGTATGATTGTGATTGTATGATTGTGATTGTATGATTGTGATTGTATGATTGTGATTGTATGATTGTGATTGTATGATTCTGATTGTATGATTGTATTTGGGATATTGTATTTTGGAGATTGTAATTGTATGATTGCGATTGTATGATTGTGATTGTATGATTGTGATTGTATGATTGTGATTGTATGATTGTGATTGTGTGATTGTAATTGTATGATTATGATTGTATGATTGTGATTGTATGATGGTGATGGTATGATTGTGATTGTATGATTGCGATAGTATGATTGTGATTGTATGATTGTGATTGTAATATTTTGATTGTATGATTGCGATTGTATGATTGTGATTTTATGATTAGGATTGTATGATTGTGATTGTATGATTGTGATTGTATGATTGTGATAGTATGATTGTGATTGTATGACTGTGATTGTATGACTGTGATTGTATGATTGTGATTGTATGATTGTGATTGTATGATTGTGATTGTCTGATTGTGGTTGTATGATTGTGCTTGTATGATTGTGATAGTATGATTGTGATTGTATGACTGTGATTGTATGACTGTGATTGTATGATTGTGTTTGTATGATTGTGATTGTATGATTGTGATTGTCTGACTGTGGTGGTATGATTGTGATTGTATGATTGTGATTCTATGATTGTGATTGTATGATTGTGATTGTATGATTGTAATTGTATGATTGTGATGGTATGATTGTGATTGTATGAATGCGATAGTATGATTGTGATTGTATGATTGTGATTGTATGATTATGATTGTATGATTGTGATTGTATGATTGTGACTGGAAGATTGTGATTGTATGATTGTGATTGTACGATTCTGATTGTATGATTGCGATTGCATGATTGTGATTGTATGATTGTGATTGTGTGATTGTGATTGTATGATTGTGATTGTATGATTGTGATTGTATGATTGTGATTGTATGATTGTGATTGTATGATTGTGATTGTGTGATTGTAATTGTATGATTATGATTGTATGATTGTAATTGTATGATTGTGATGGTATGATTGTGATTGTATGAATGCGATAGTATGATTGTGATTGTATGATTGTGATTGTATGATTGTGATGGTATGATTGTAATCGTATGATTGCGATAGTATGATTGTGACTGTATGATTGTGATTGTATGATTGTGATTGTATGATTGTATTTGGGAGATTGTATTTTGGAGATTGTAATTGTATGATTGCGATTCTATGATTGTGACTGTATGATTGTGATTGTATGATTGTGATTGTATGATTGTGATTGTATGACTCTGATCGTATGACTGTGATTGTATGATTGTGATTGTACGATTGTGATTGTATGATTGTGATTGTCTGATTGTGGTTCTATGATTGTGATTGTATGATTGTGATTGTATGATTGTGATTGTATGATTGTAATTGTCTGATCATGGTTGTATGATTGTGGTTGCATGATTGTGATTGTATGATTGTGATAGTATGATTGTGATTGTATGATTGTGATTGTATGATTGTGATTGTATGATTTTGATTGTATGATTGTGATAGTATGATTGCGATTGTATGATTTTGATTGTATGATAGTGATTGTATGATTGTGATTGTATGATTGTAATTGTATGATTGTGATGGTATGATTGTGATTGTATGATTGCGGTAGTATGATTGTGATTGTTTGATTGTGATTGTATGATTGTGATTGTATGATTGTGATTGTATGATTGTGATTGTATGATTGCGATTGTATGATTGCGATTGTATGATTGTGATTGCACGATTGTGATTGTATGATTGTGATTGTATGATTTTGATTGTATGATTGTGATTGTATGATTGTGATTGTATGATTGTGATTGTATGATTGTGATTGTAAGATGGTATTTGTATGATTGTGATTGTATAGTAGTAATTGTATGATTGTGATCGTATGATTGTGATTGTATGATTGTGATTGAATGATTGTGAGTGTATGATTGTGATTGTATGATTGTATTTGGGAGATTGTAATTGTATGATTGGGATTGTATGATTGTGATTGTATGATTGTGATTGTATGATTATGATTGTATGATTGTGATTGCATGATTGTGATTGAATGATTGTGATAGTACGATTGTGATTGTATGATTGTGATTGTATGATTGTATTTGGGAGATTGTAATTGTATGATTGCGATTGTATGATTGTGATTGTATGATTGTGATTGTATGCTTGCGATTGTATGATTGTGATTGTATGATTGCGATTATATGATTGCGATTGTATGATTGCGATTGTATGACAGTGATTGCACGATTGTGATTGTATGATTGTGATTGTATGATTTTGATTGTATGATTGTGATTGTATGATTGTGATTGTATGATTGTGATTGTATGATTGTGATTGTATGATTGTATTTGGGAGATTGTAATTGTATGATTGCGATGGTATGATTGTGATTGTATGATTGTGATTGTATGCTTGCGATTGTATGATTGTGATTGTATGATTGTGATTGTATGATTGTATTTGGGAGATTGTAATTGTATGATTGTGATTGTATGATTGTGATTGTATGATTGTGATTGTATGATTGTGATTGTGTGATTGTGATTGTATGATTGTGATCTTAGGATTGTGATTGTATGATTGTGATTGTATGATTGTAATTGTATGATTGTGATGGTATGATTGTGATTGTATGATTGCGATAGTATGATTGTGATTGTATGATTGCGATTGTATGATTGTGGTTGTATGATTGTATTTGGGAGATTGTAATTGTATGATTGCGATTGTATGATTGTGATTGAATGATTGTGATTGTATGATTGTGATTGTATGCTTGCGATTGTATGATTATGATTGTATGATTGTGATAGTATGATTGTGATTGTATGATTGTGATTGTATGATTGTATTTGGGAGATTGTAATTGTATGATTGCGATGGTATGATTGTGATTGTATGATTGTGATTGTATGCTTGCGCTTGTATGATTGTAATTGTATGATTGCGATTGTATGATTGTGACTGTATGATTGTGATTGTATGATTGTGACTGTATGATTGCGTTTGTATGATTGTGATTGTGTGATTGTGATTGTATGATTGTGATTGTATGATTGTGATTGTATGATTGTGATTGTATGATTGTGATAGTATGATTGTGATTGTATGATTGTCATTGTATGATTATGATTGTATGATTGCGATTGCATGATTGTGATTGTATGATTGTGATTGTATGATTGTGATTGTATGATTGTGATTGTATGATTGTGATTGTGTGATTGTGATAGTATGCTTGTGATTGTAAGATTGTGATTGTATGACTGTGATTGTACGATTGTGATTGTATGATTGTGATTGTATGATTATGATTGTATGATTGTAATTGTATGATTATGATTGTATGATTGTGATTGTATGATGGTGATGGTATGATTGTGATTGTATGATTGCGATAGTACGATTGCGATTGTATGATTGTGATTGTATGATTATGATTGTATGATTGTGATAGTATGATTGTGATTGTATGATTGTGATTGTATAATTGTGATTGTATGATTGTGATTGTATGATTGTGATTGTATGATTGTGATTGTATGATTGTCATTGTATGATTATGATTGTATGATTGCGATTGCATGATTGTGATTGTATGATTGTGATTGTATGATTGTGATTGTATGATTGTGATTGTGTGATTGTGATAGTATGATTGTGATTGTAAGATTGTGAATGTATGACTGTGATTGTACGATTGTGATTGTATGATTGTGATTGTATGATTATGATTGTATGATTGTAATTGTATGATTAGATTGTATGATTGTGATTGTATGATGGTGATGGTATGATTGTGATTGTATGATTGCGATAGTACGATTGTGATTGTATGATTGTGATTGTAATATTGTGATTGTATGATTGCGATTGTATGATTGTTATTGTATGATTATGATTGTATGATTGTGATTGTATGATTCTGATTGCATGGTTGTGATTGTATGATTGTGATGGTATGATTGTGATCGTATGATTGCGATTGTATGATTGTGATTGTATGATTGTGATTGTATGATTGTGATAGTATGATTGTGATTGTATGACTCTGATCGTATGACTGTGATTGTATGATTGTGATTGTACGATTGTGATTGTATGATTGTGATTGTCTGATTGTGGTTCTATGATTGTGATTGTATGATTGTGATTGTATGATTGTGATTGTATGATTGTGATTGTATGATTGTGATTGTATGATTGTAATTGTCTGATTATGGTTGTATGATTGTGGTTGCATGATTGTGATTGTATGATTGTGATAGTATGATTGTGATTGTATGATTGTGATTGTATGATTGTGATTGTATGATTTTGATTGTATGATTGTGATAGTATGATTGCGATTGTATGATTTTGATTGTATGATAGTGATTGTATGATTGTGATTGTATGATTGTAATTGTATGATTGTGATGGTATGATTGTGATTGTATGATTGCGGTAGTATGATTGTGATTGTTTGATTGTGATTGTATGATTGTGATTGTATGATTGTGATTGTATGATTGTGATTGTATGATTGCGATTGTATGATTGCGATTGTATGATTGTGATTGCACGATTGTGATTGTATGATTGTGATTGTATGATTTTGATTGTATGATTGTGATTGTATGATTGTGATTGTATGATTGTGATTGTATGATTGTGATTGTAAGATGGTATTTGTATGATTGTGATTGTATAGTAGTAATTGTATGATTGTGATCGTATGATTGTGATTGTATGATTGTGATTGAATGATTGTGAGTGTATGATTGTGATTGTATGATTGTATTTGGGAGATTGTAATTGTATGATTGGGATTGTATGATTGTGATTGTATGATTGTGATTGTATGCTTGCGATTGTATGATTGTGATTGTATGATTGTGATTGTATGATTGTATTTGGGAGATTGTAATTGTATGATTGTGATTGTATGATTGTGATTGTATGATTGTGATTGTATGATTGTGATTGTGTGATTGTGATTGTATGATTGTGATCTTAGGATTGTGATTGTATGATTGTGATTGTATGATTGTAATTGTATGATTGTGATGGTATGATTGTGATTGTATGATTGCGATAGTATGATTGTGATTGTATGATTGCGATTGTATGATTGTGGTTGTATGATTGTATTTGGGAGATTGTAATTGTATGATTGCGATTGTATGATTGTGATTGAATGATTGTGATTGTATGATTGTGATTGTATGCTTGCGATTGTATGATTATGATTGTATGATTGTGATAGTATGATTGTGATTGTATGATTGTGATTGTATGATTGTATTTGGGAGATTGTAATTGTATGATTGCGATCGTATGATTGTGATTGTATGATTGTGATTGTATGCTTGCGCTTGTATGATTGTAATTGTATGATTGCGATTGTATGATTGTGATTGTATGATTGTGATTGTATGATTGTGATTGTACGATTGTGATTGTATGATTGTAATTGTATGATTATGATTGTATGATTGTGATTGTATGATGGTGATGGTATGATTGTGATTGTATGATTGCGATAGTACGATTGTGATTGTATGATTGTGATTGTAATATTGTGATTGTATGATTGCGATTGTATGATTGTGATTGTATGATTATGATTGTATGATTGTGATTGTATGATTCTGATTGTATGGTTGTGATTGTATGATTGTGATGGTATGATTGTGATCGTATGATTGCGATATTATGATTCTGATTGTATGATTGTGACTGTATGATTGTGACTGTATGATTGCGATTGTATGACTGTGATTGTGTGATTGTGGTTGTATGATTGCGATTGTATGATTGTGATTGTATGATTGTGATTGTATGATTGTGATTGTCTGATTGTGGTTCTATGATTGTGATTGTATGATTGTCATTGTCTGATTATGATTGTATGATTGTGATTGCATGATTGTGATTGTATGATTGTGATAGTATGATTGTGATTGTATGATTGTGATTGTATGATTGTGGTTGTATGATTGTATTTGGGAGATTGTAATTGTAAGATTGTGATTGTATGATTGTGATTGTATGATTGTGATTGTATGATTATGATTGTATAATTGTGATAGTATGATTGTGATTGTATGATTGTGATTGTATGATTGTGATTGTATGATTGTGATTGTATGATTGTGATTGTATGATTCTGATTGTATGATTGTATTTGGGATATTGTATTTTGGAGATTGTAATTGTATGATTGCGATTGTATGATTGTGATTGTATGATTGTGATTGTATGATTGTGATTGTATGATTGTGATTGTGTGATTGTAATTGTATGATTATGATTGTATGATTGTGATTGTATGATGGTGATGGTATGATTGTGATTGTATGATTGCGATAGTATGATTGTGATTGTATGATTGTGATTGTAATATTTTGATTGTATGATTGCGATTGTATGATTGTGATTTTATGATTAGGATTGTATGATTGTGATTGTATGATTGTGATTGTATGATTGTGATAGTATGATTGTGATTGTATGACTGTGATTGTATGACTGTGATTGTATGATTGTGATTGTATGATTGTGATTGTATGATTGTGATTGTCTGATTGTGGTTGTATGATTGTGCTTGTATGATTGTGATAGTATGATTGTGATTGTATGACTGTGATTGTATGACTGTGATTGTATGATTGTGTTTGTATGATTGTGATTGTATGATTGTGATTGTCTGACTGTGGTGGTATGATTGTGATTGTATGATTGTGATTCTATGATTGTGATTGTATGATTGTGATTGTATGATTGTAATTGTATGATTGTGATGGTATGATTGTGATTGTATGAATGCGATAGTATGATTGTGATTGTATGATTGTGATTGTATGATTATGATTGTATGATTGTGATTGTATGATTGTGACTGGAAGATTGTGATTGTATGATTGTGATTGTACGATTCTGATTGTATGATTGCGATTGCATGATTGTGATTGTATGATTGTGATTGTGTGATTGTGATTGTATGATTGTGATTGTATGATTGTGATTGTATGATTGTGATTGTATGATTGTGATTGTATGATTGTGATTGTGTGATTGTAATTGTATGATTATGATTGTATGATTGTAATTGTATGATTGTGATGGTATGATTGTGATTGTATGAATGCGATAGTATGATTGTGATTGTATGATTGTGATTGTATGATTGTGATGGTATGATTGTAATCGTATGATTGCGATAGTATGATTGTGACTGTATGATTGTGATTGTATGATTGTGATTGTATGATTGTATTTGGGAGATTGTATTTTGGAGATTGTAATTGTATGATTGCGATTCTATGATTGTGACTGTATGATTGTGATTGTATGATTGTGATTGTATGATTGTGATTGTATGACTCTGATCGTATGACTGTGATTGTATGATTGTGATTGTACGATTGTGATTGTATGATTGTGATTGTCTGATTGTGGTTCTATGATTGTGATTGTATGATTGTGATTGTATGATTGTGATTGTATGATTGTAATTGTCTGATCATGGTTGTATGATTGTGGTTGCATGATTGTGATTGTATGATTGTGATAGTATGATTGTGATTGTATGATTGTGATTGTATGATTGTGATTGTATGATTTTGATTGTATGATTGTGATAGTATGATTGCGATTGTATGATTTTGATTGTATGATAGTGATTGTATGATTGTGATTGTATGATTGTAATTGTATGATTGTGATGGTATGATTGTGATTGTATGATTGCGGTAGTATGATTGTGATTGTTTGATTGTGATTGTATGATTGTGATTGTATGATTGTGATTGTATGATTGTGATTGTATGATTGCGATTGTATGATTGCGATTGTATGATTGTGATTGCACGATTGTGATTGTATGATTGTGATTGTATGATTTTGATTGTATGATTGTGATTGTATGATTGTGATTGTATGATTGTGATTGTATGATTGTGATTGTAAGATGGTATTTGTATGATTGTGATTGTATAGTAGTAATTGTATGATTGTGATCGTATGATTGTGATTGTATGATTGTGATTGAATGATTGTGAGTGTATGATTGTGATTGTATGATTGTATTTGGGAGATTGTAATTGTATGATTGGGATTGTATGATTGTGATTGTATGATTGTGATTGTATGATTATGATTGTATGATTGTGATTGCATGATTGTGATTGAATGATTGTGATAGTACGATTGTGATTGTATGATTGTGATTGTATGATTGTATTTGGGAGATTGTAATTGTATGATTGCGATTGTATGATTGTGATTGTATGATTGTGATTGTATGCTTGCGATTGTATGATTGTGATTGTATGATTGCGATTATATGATTGCGATTGTATGATTGCGATTGTATGACAGTGATTGCACGATTGTGATTGTATGATTGTGATTGTATGATTTTGATTGTATGATTGTGATTGTATGATTGTGATTGTATGATTGTGATTGTATGATTGTGATTGTATGATTGTATTTGGGAGATTGTAATTGTATGATTGCGATGGTATGATTGTGATTGTATGATTGTGATTGTATGCTTGCGATTGTATGATTGTGATTGTATGATTGTGATTGTATGATTGTATTTGGGAGATTGTAATTGTATGATTGTGATTGTATGATTGTGATTGTATGATTGTGATTGTATGATTGTGATTGTGTGATTGTGATTGTATGATTGTGATCTTAGGATTGTGATTGTATGATTGTGATTGTATGATTGTAATTGTATGATTGTGATGGTATGATTGTGATTGTATGATTGCGATAGTATGATTGTGATTGTATGATTGCGATTGTATGATTGTGGTTGTATGATTGTATTTGGGAGATTGTAATTGTATGATTGCGATTGTATGATTGTGATTGAATGATTGTGATTGTATGATTGTGATTGTATGCTTGCGATTGTATGATTATGATTGTATGATTGTGATAGTATGATTGTGATTGTATGATTGTGATTGTATGATTGTATTTGGGAGATTGTAATTGTATGATTGCGATGGTATGATTGTGATTGTATGATTGTGATTGTATGCTTGCGCTTGTATGATTGTAATTGTATGATTGCGATTGTATGATTGTGATTGTATGATTGTGATTGTATGATTGTGGTTGTACGATTGTGATTGTATGATTGTAATTGTATGATTATGATTGTATGATTGTGATTGTATGATGGTGATGGTATGATTGTGATTGTATGATTGCGATAGTACGATTGTGATTGTATGATTGTGATTGTAATATTGTGATTGTATGATTGCGATTGTATGATTGTGATTGTATGATTATGATTGTATGATTGTGATTGTATGATTCTGATTGTATGGTTGTGATTGTATGATTGTGATGGTATGATTGTGATCGTATGATTGCGATATTATGATTCTGATTGTATGATTGTGACTGTATGATTGTGACTGTATGATTGCGATTGTATGACTGTGATTGTGTGATTGTGGTTGTATGATTGCGATTGTATGATTGTGATTGTATGATTGTGATTGTATGATTGTGATTGTCTGATTGTGGTTCTATGATTGTGATTGTATGATTGTCATTGTCTGATTATGATTGTATGATTGTGATTGCATGATTGTGATTGTATGATTGTGATAGTATGATTGTGATTGTATGATTGTGATTGTATGATTGTGGTTGTATGATTGTATTTGGGAGATTGTAATTGTAAGATTGTGATTGTATGATTGTGATTGTATGATTGTGATTGTATGATTATGATTGTATAATTGTGATAGTATGATTGTGATTGTATGATTGTGATTGTATGATTGTGATTGTATGATTGTGATTGTATGATTCTGATTGTATGATTGTATTTGGGATATTGTATTTTGGAGATTGTAATTGTATGATTGCGATTGTATGATTGTGATTGTATGATTGTGATTGTATGATTGTGATTGTATGATTGTGATTGTATGATTGTGATTGTATGATTGTGATTGTGTGATTGTAATTGTATGATTATGATTGTATGATTGTGATTGTATGATGGTGATGGTATGATTGTGATTGTATGATTGCGATAGTATGATTGTGATTGTATGATTGTGATTGTAATATTTTGATTGTATGATTGCGATTGTATGATTGTGATTGTATGATTAGGATTGTATGATTGTGATTGTATGATTGTGATTGTATGATTGTGATAGTATGATTGTGATTGTATGACTGTGATTGTATGACTGTGATTGTATGATTGTGTTTGTATGATTGTGATTGTATGATTGTGATTGTCTGACTGTGGTTGTATGATTGTGATTGTATGATTGTGATTCTATGATTGTGATTGTATGATTGTGATTGTATGATTGTGATTGTATGATTGTGATTGTGTGATTGTGATTGTATGATTGTGATTGTATGATTGTGATTGTATGATTGTGATTGTATGATTGTGATTGTATGATTGTGATTGTGTGATTGTAATTGTATGATTATGATTGTATGATTGTAATTGTATGATTGTGATGGTATGATTGTGATTGTATGAATGCGATAGTATGATTGTGATTGTATGATTGTGATTGTATGATTATGATTGTATGATTGTGATTGTATGATTGTGACTGGAAGATTGTGATTGTATGATTGTGATTGTACGATTCTGATTGTATGATTGTGATTGTATGATTGTGATTGTGTGATTGTGATAGTATGATTGTGATTGTAAGATTGTGATTGTATGACTGTGATTGTATGATTGTGATTGTATGATTGTGATTGTATGATTATGATTGTATGATTGTGATAGTATGATTGTGATTGTATGATTGTGATTGTATAATTGTGATTGTATGATTGTGATTGTATGATTGTGATTGTATGATTGTGATTGTATGATTGTCATTGTATGATTATGATTGTATGATTTCGATTGCATGATTGTGATTGTATGATTGTGATTGTATGATTGTGATTGTATGATTGTGATTGTATGATTGTGATTGTGTGATTGTGATAGTATGATTGTGATTGTAAGATTGTGATTGTATGACTGTGATTGTACGATTGTGATTGTTTGATTGTGATTGTATGATTATGATTGTATGATTGTGATAGTATGATTGTGATTGTATGATTGTGATTGTATGATTGTGATTGTATGATTCTGATTGTATGATTGTATTTGGGAGATTGTATTTTGGAGATTGTAATTGTATGATTGCGATTCTATGATTGTGACTGTATGATTGTGATTGTATGATTGTGATTGTATGATTGTGATTGTATGATTGTGATTGTATGATTGTAATTGTATGATTATGATTGTATGATTGTGATTGTATGATGGTGATGGTATGATTGTGATTGTATGATTGCGATAGTACGATTGTGATTGTATGATTGTGATTGTAATATTGTGATTGTATGATTGCGATTGTATGATTGTTATTGTATGATTATGATTGTATGATTGTGATTGTATGACTCTGATCGTATGACTGTGATTGTATGATTGTGATTGTACGATTGTGATTGTATGATTGTGATTGTCTGATTGTGGTTCTATGATTGTGATTGTATGATTGTGATTGTATGATTGTGATTGTATGATTGTGATTGTATGATTGTGATTGTATGATTGTGATTGTATGATTGTGATTGTATGATTGTGATTGTAAGATGGTATTTGTATGATTGTGATTGTATAGTAGTAATTGTATGATTGTGATCGTATGATTGTGATTGTATGGTTGTGATTGAATGATTGTGAGTGTATGCTTGCGATTGTATGATTGTGATTGTATGATTGTGATTGTATGATTGTGACTGTATGATTGCGATTGTATGACTGTGATTGTGTGATTGTGGTTGTATGATTGCGATTGTATGATTGTGATTGTATGATTGTGATTGTATGATTGTGATAGTATGATAGTGATTGTATGACTGTGATTGTATGACTGTGATTGTATGATTGTGATTGTATGATTGTGATTGTATGATTGTGATTGTCTGATTGTGGTTCTATGATTGTGATTGTATGATTGTCATTGTCTGATTATGATTGTATGATTGTGATTGCATGATTGTGATTGTATGATTGTGATAGTATGATTGTGATTGTACGATTGTGGTTGTATGATTGTATTTGGGAGATTGTAATTGTATGATTGCGATTGTATGATTGTGATTGTATGATTGTGATTGTATGATTGTGATTGTATGCTTGCGATTGTATGATTGTGATTGTATGATTCTGATTGTATGATTGTGATTGTATGATTGTGATTGTGTGATTGTGGTAGTATGATTGTGATTGTAAGATTGTGATTGTATGATTGTGATTGTATGATTGTGATTGTATGATTATGATTGTATAATTGTGATAGTATGATTGTGATTGTATGATTGTGATTGTATGATTGTGATTGTATGATTGTGATTGTATGATTGTGATTGTATGATTCTGATTGTATGATTGTATTTGGGATATTGTATTTTGGAGATTGTAATTGTATGATTGCGATTGTATGATTGTGATTGTATGATTGTGATTGTATGATTGTGATTGTATGATTGTGATTGTATGATTGTGATTGTATGATTGTGATTGTGTGATTGTAATTGTATGATTATGATTGTATGATTGTGATTGTATGATGGTGATGGTATGATTGTGATTGTATGATTGCGATAGTATGATTGTGATTGTATGATTGTGATTGTAATATTTTGATTGTATGATTGCGATTGTATGATTGTGATTATATGATTAGGATTGTATGATTGTGATGGTATGATTGTGATTGTATGATTGTGATAGTATGATTGTGATTGTATGACTGTGATTGTATGACTGTGATTGTATGATTGTGATTGTATGACTGTGATTGTATGATTGTGATTGTCTGATTGTGGTTGTATGATTGTGATTGTATGATTGTGATAGTATGATTGTGATTGTATGACTGTGATTGTATGACTGTGATTGTATGATTGTGTTTGTATGATTGTGATTGTATGATTGTGATTGCCTGACTGTGGTTGTATGATTGTGATTGTATGATTGTGATTCTATGATTGTGATTGTATGATTGTGATTGTATGATTGTGATTGTATGATTGTGATTGTATGATTGTGATTGTGTGATTGTGATTGTATGATTGTGATCTTATGATTGTGATTGTATGATTGTGATTGTATGATTGTAATTGTATGATTGTGATGGTATGATTGTGATTGTATGAATGCGATAGTATGATTGTGATTGTATGATTGTGATTGTATGATTATGATTGTATGATTGTGATTGTATGATTGTGACTGGAAGATTGTGATTGTATGATTGTGATTGTACGATTCTGATTGTATGATTGTGATTGTATGATTGTGATTGTATGATTGTGATTGTCTGATTGTGGTTCTATGATTGTGATTGTATGATTGTCATTGTCTGATTATGATTGTATGATTGTGATTGCATGATTGTGATTGTATGATTGTGATAGTATGATTGTGATTGTATGATTGTGATTGTATGATTGTGGTTGTATGATTGTATTTGGGAGATTGTAATTGTAAGATTGTGATTGTATGATTGTGATTGTATGATTGTGATTGTATGATTATGATTGTATAATTGTGATAGTATGATTGTGATTGTATGATTGTGATTGTATGATTGTGATTGTATGATTGTGGTTGTATGATTGTATTTGGGAGATTGTAATTGTATGATTGCGATTGTATGATTGTGATTGAATGATTGTGATTGTATGATTGTGATTGTATGCTTGCGATTGTATGATTGTGATTGTATGATTGTGATTGTATGATTGTATTTGGGAGATTGTAATTGTATGATTGTGATTGTATGATTGTGATTGTATGATTGTGATTGTATGATTGTGATTGTGTGATTGTGATTGTATGATTGTGATCTTAGGATTGTGATTGTATGATTGTGATTGTATGATTGTAATTGTATGATTGTGATGGTATGATTGTGATTGTATGATTGCGATAGTATGATTGTGATTGTATGATTGCGATTGTATGATTGTGGTTGTATGATTGTATTTGGGAGATTGTAATTGTATGATTGCGATTGTATGATTGTGATTGAATGATTGTGATTGTATGATTGTGATTGTATGCTTGCGATTGTATGATTATGATTGTATGATTGTGATAGTATGATTGTGATTGTATGATTGTGATTGTATGATTGTATTTGGGAGATTGTAATTGTATGATTGCGATGGTATGATTGTGATTGTATGATTGTGATTGTATGCTTGCGCTTGTATGATTGTAATTGTATGATTGCGATTGTATGATTGTGATTGTATGATTGTGATTGTATGATTGTGATTGTACGATTGTGATTGTATGATTGTAATTGTATGATTATGATTGTATGATTGTGATTGTATGATGGTGATGGTATGATTGTGATTGTATGATTGCGATAGTACGATTGTGATTGTATGATTGTGATTGTAATATTGTGATTGTATGATTGCGATTGTATGATTGTGATTGTATGATTATGATTGTATGATTGTGATTGTATGATTCTGATTGTATGGTTGTGATTGTATGATTGTGATGGTATGATTGTGATCGTATGATTGCGATATTATGATTCTGATTGTATGATTGTGACTGTATGATTGTGACTGTATGATTGCGATTGTATGACTGTGATTGTGTGATTGTGGTTGTATGATTGCGATTGTATGATTGTGATTGTATGATTGTGATTGTATGATTGTGATTGTCTGATTGTGGTTCTATGATTGTGATTGTATGATTGTCATTGTCTGATTATGATTGTATGATTGTGATTGCATGATTGTGATTGTATGATTGTGATAGTATGATTGTGATTGTATGATTGTGATTGTATGATTGTGGTTGTATGATTGTATTTGGGAGATTGTAATTGTAAGATTGTGATTGTATGATTGTGATTGTATGATTGTGATTGTATGATTATGATTGTATAATTGTGATAGTATGATTGTGATTGTATGATTGTGATTGTATGATTGTGGTTGTATGATTGTGATTGTATGATTCTGATTGTATGATTGTATTTGGGATATTGTATTTTGGAGATTGTAATTGTATGATTGCGATTGTATGATTGTGATTGTATGATTGTGATTGTATGATTGTGATTGTATGATTGTGATTGTATGATTGTGATTGTGTGATTGTAATTGTATGATTATGATTGTATGATTGTGATTGTATGATGGTGATGGTATGATTGTGATTGTATGATTGCGATAGTATGATTGTGATTGTATGATTGTGATTGTAATATTTTGATTGTATGATTGCGATTGTATGATTGTGATTGTATGATTAGGATTGTATGATTGTGATTGTATGATTGTGATTGTATGATTGTGATAGTATGATTGTGATTGTATGACTGTGATTGTATGACTGTGATTGTATGACTGTGATTGTATGATTGTGATTGTATGATTGTGATTGTATGATTGTGATTGTCTGATTGTGGTTGTATGATTGTGATTGTATGATTGTGATAGTATGATTGTGATTGTATGACTGTGATTGTATGACTGTGATTGTATGATTGTGTTTGTATGATTGTGATTGTATGATTGTGATTGTCTGACTGTGGTTGTATGATTGTGATTGTATGATTGTGATTCTATGATTGTGATTGTATGATTGTGATTGTATGATTGTGATTGTATGATTGTGATTGTGTGATTGTGATTGTATGATTGTGATTGTATGATTGTGATTGTATGATTGTGATTGTATGATTGTGATTGTGTGATTGTAATTGTATGATTATGATTGTATGATTGTAATTGTATGATTGTGATGGTATGATTGTGATTGTATGAATGCGATAGTATGATTGTGATTGTATGATTGTGATTGTATGATTATGATTGTATGATTGTGATTGTATGATTGTGACTGGAAGATTGTGATTGTATGATTGTGATTGTACGATTCTGATTGTATGATTGTGATTGTATGATTGTGATTGTGTGATTGTGATAGTATGATTGTGATTGTAAGATTGTGATTGTATGACTGTGATTGTATGATTGTGATTGTATGATTGTGATTGTATGATTATGATTGTATGATTGTGATAGTATGATTGTGATTGTATGATTGTGATTGTATAATTGTGATTGTATGATTGTGATTGTATGATTGTGATTGTATGATTGTGATTGTATGATTGTCATTGTATGATTATGATTGTATGATTGCGATTGCATGATTGTGATTGTATGATTGTGATTGTATGATTGTGATTGTATGATTGTGATTGTATGATTGTGATTGTATGATTGTGATTGTGTGATTGTCATAGTATGATTGTGATTGTAAGATTGTGATTGTATGACTGTGATTGTACGATTGTGATTGTATGATTGTCATTGTATGATTATGATTGTATGATTGTGATAGTATGATTGTGATTGTATGATTGTGATTGTATGATTGTGATTGTATGATTCTGATTGTATGATTGTATTTGGGAGATTGTATTTTGGAGATTGTAATTGTATGATTGCGATTCTATGATTGTGATTGTATGATTGTGATTGTATGATTGTGATTGTATGATTGTGATTGTATGATTGTAGTTGTATGATTATGATTGTATGATTGTGATTGTATGATGGTGATGGTATGATTGTGATTGTATGATTGCGATAGTACGATTGTGATTGTATGATTGTGATTGTAATATTGTGATTGTATGATTGCGATTGTATGATTGTTATTGTATGATTATGATTGTATGATTGTGATTGTATGATTCTGATTGTATGGTTGTGATTGTATGATTGTGATGGTATGAATGCGATAGTATGATTGTGATTGTATGATTGTGATTGTATGATTATGATTGTATGATTGTGATTGTATGATTGTGACTGGAAGATTGTGATTGTATGATTGTGATTGTACGATTCTGATTGTATGATTGTGATTGTATGATTGTGATTGTGTGATTGTGATAGTATGATTGTGATTGTAAGATTGTGATTGTATGACTGTGATTGTATGATTGTGATTGTATGATTGTGATTGTATGATTATGATTGTATGATTGTGATAGTATGATTGTGATTGTATGATTGTGATTGTATAATTGTGATTGTATGATTGTGATTGTATGATTGTGATTGTATGATTGTGATTGTATGATTGTCATTGTATGATTATGATTGTATGATTGCGATTGCATGATTGTGATTGTATGATTGTGATTGTATGATTGTGATTGTATGATTGTGATTGTATGATTGTGATTGTATGATTGTGATTGTGTGATTGTGATAGTATGATTGTGATTGTAAGATTGTGATTGTATGACTGTGATTGTACGATTGTGATTGTTTGATTGTGATTGTATGATTATGATTGTATGATTGTGATAGTATGATTGTGATTGTATGATTGTGATTGTATGATTGTGATTGTATGATTCTGATTGTATGATTGTATTTGGGAGATTGTATTTTGGAGATTGTAATTGTATGATTGCGATTCTATGATTGTGACTGTATGATTGTGATTGTATGATTGTGATTGTATGATTGTGATTGTATGATTGTGATTGTATGATTGTAATTGTATGATTATGATTGTATGATTGTGATTGTATGATGGTGATGGTATGATTGTGATTGTATGATTGCGATAGTACGATTGTGATTGTATGATTGTGATTGTAATATTGTGATTGTATGATTGTTATTGTATGATTATGATTGTATGATTGTGATTGTATGATTCTGATTGTATGGTTGTGATTGTATGATTGTGATGGTATGATTGTGATCGTATGATTGCGATAGTATGATTGTGACTGTATGACTGTGATTCTATGATTGTGACTGTATGATTGCGTTTGTATGATTGTGATTGTGTGATTGTGATTATATGATTGCGATTGTATGATTGTGATTGTATGATTGTGATTGTATGATTGTGATAGTATGATTGTGATTGTATGACTCTGATCGTATGACTGTGATTGTATGATTGTGATTGTACGATTGTGATTGTATGATTGTGATTGTCTGATTGTGGTTCTATGATTGTGATTGTATGATTGTGATTGTATGATTGTGATTGTATGATTGTGATTGTATGATTGTGATTGTATGATTGTGATTGTATGATTGTGATTGTAAGATGGTATTTGTATGATTGTGATTGTATAGTAGTAATTGTATGATTGTGATCGTATGATTGTGATTGTATGGTTGTGATTGAATGATTGTGAGTGTATGCTTGCGATTGTATGATTGTGATTGTATGATTGTGATTGTATGATTGTGACTGTATGATTGCGATTGTATGACTGTGATTGTGTGATTGTGGTTGTATGATTGCGATTGTATGATTGTGATTGTATGATTGTGATTGTATGATTGTGATAGTATGATAGTGATTGTATGACTGTGATTGTATGACTGTGATTGTATGATTGTGATTGTATGATTGTGATTGTATGATTGTGATTGTCTGATTGTGGTTCTATGATTGTGATTGTATGATTGTCATTGTCTGATTATGATTGTATGATTGTGATTGCATGATTGTGATTGTATGATTGTGATAGTATGATTGTGATTGTATGATTGTGGTTGTATGATTGTATTTGGGAGATTGTAATTGTATGATTGCGATTGTATGATTGTGATTGTATGATTGTGATTGTATGATTGTGATTGTAATATTTTGATTGTATGATTGCGATTGTATGATTGTGATTTTATGATTAGGATTGTATGATTGTGATTGTATGATTGTGATTGTATGATTGTGATAGTATGATTGTGATTGTATGACTGTGATTGTATGACTGTGATTGTATGATTGTGATTGTATGATTGTGATTGTATGATTGTGATTGTCTGATTGTGGTTGTATGATTGTGCTTGTATGATTGTGATAGTATGATTGTGATTGTATGACTGTGATTGTATGACTGTGATTGTATGATTGTGTTTGTATGATTGTGATTGTATGATTGTGATTGTCTGACTGTGGTGGTATGATTGTGATTGTATGATTGTGATTCTATGATTGTGATTGTATGATTGTGATTGTATGATTGTAATTGTATGATTGTGATGGTATGATTGTGATTGTATGAATGCGATAGTATGATTGTGATTGTATGATTGTGATTGTATGATTATGATTGTATGATTGTGATTGTATGATTGTGACTGGAAGATTGTGATTGTATGATTGTGATTGTACGATTCTGATTGTATGATTGCGATTGCATGATTGTGATTGTATGATTGTGATTGTGTGATTGTGATTGTATGATTGTGATTGTATGATTGTGATTGTATGATTGTGATTGTATGATTGTGATTGTATGATTGTGATTGTGTGATTGTAATTGTATGATTATGATTGTATGATTGTAATTGTATGATTGTGATGGTATGATTGTGATTGTATGAATGCGATAGTATGATTGTGATTGTATGATTGTGATTGTATGATTGTGATGGTATGATTGTAATCGTATGATTGCGATAGTATGATTGTGACTGTATGATTGTGATTGTATGATTGTGACTGTATGATTGCGTTTGTATGATTGTGATTGTGTGATTGTGATTGTATGATTGCGATTGTATGATTGTGATTGTATGATTGTGATTGTATGATTGTGATAGTATGATTGTGATTGTATGACTCTGATCGTATGACTGTGATTGTATGATTGTGATTGTACGATTGTGATTGTATGATTGTGATTGTCTGATTGTGGTTCTATGATTGTGATTGTATGATTGTGATTGTATGATTGTGATTGTATGATTGTGATTGTATGATTGTGATTGTATGATTGTAATTGTCTGATTATGGTTGTATGATTGTGGTTGCATGATTGTGATTGTATGATTGTGATAGTATGATTGTGATTGTATGATTGTGATTGTATGATTGTGATTGTATGATTTTGATTGTATGATTGTGATAGTATGATTGCGATTGTATGATTTTGATTGTATGATAGTGATTGTATGATTGTGATTGTATGATTGTAATTGTATGATTGTGATGGTATGATTGTGATTGTATGATTGCGGTAGTATGATTGTGATTGTTTGATTGTGATTGTATGATTGTGATTGTATGATTGTGATTGTATGATTGTGATTGTATGATTGCGATTGTATGATTGCGATTGTATGATTGTGATTGCACGATTGTGATTGTATGATTGTGATTGTATGATTTTGATTGTATGATTGTGATTGTATGATTGTGATTGTATGATTGTGATTGTATGATTGTGATTGTAAGATGGTATTTGTATGATTGTGATTGTATAGTAGTAATTGTATGATTGTGATCGTATGATTGTGATTGTATGATTGTGATTGAATGATTGTGAGTGTATGATTGTGATTGTATGATTGTATTTGGGAGATTGTAATTGTATGATTGGGATTGTATGATTGTGATTGTATGATTGTGATTGTATGATTATGATTGTATGATTGTGATTGCATGATTGTGATTGAATGATTGTGATAGTACGATTGTGATTGTATGATTGTGATTGTATGATTGTATTTGGGAGATTGTAATTGTATGATTGCGATTGTATGATTGTGATTGTATGATTGTGATTGTATGCTTGCGATTGTATGATTGTGATTGTATGATTGCGATTATATGATTGCGATTGTATGATTGCGATTGTATGACAGTGATTGCACGATTGTGATTGTATGATTGTGATTGTATGATTTTGATTGTATGATTGTGATTGTATGATTGTGATTGTATGATTGTGATTGTATGATTGTGATTGTATGATTGTATTTGGGAGATTGTAATTGTATGATTGCGATGGTATGATTGTGATTGTATGATTGTGATTGTATGCTTGCGATTGTATGATTGTGATTGTATGATTGTGATTGTATGATTGTATTTGGGAGATTGTAATTGTATGATTGTGATTGTATGATTGTGATTGTATGATTGTGATTGTATGATTGTGATTGTGTGATTGTGATTGTATGATTGTGATCTTAGGATTGTGATTGTATGATTGTGATTGTATGATTGTAATTGTATGATTGTGATGGTATGATTGTGATTGTATGATTGCGATAGTATGATTGTGATTGTATGATTGCGATTGTATGATTGTGGTTGTATGATTGTATTTGGGAGATTGTAATTGTATGATTGCGATTGTATGATTGTGATTGAATGATTGTGATTGTATGATTGTGATTGTATGCTTGCGATTGTATGATTATGATTGTATGATTGTGATAGTATGATTGTGATTGTATGATTGTGATTGTATGATTGTATTTGGGAGATTGTAATTGTATGATTGCGATGGTATGATTGTGATTGTATGATTGTGATTGTATGCTTGCGCTTGTATGATTGTAATTGTATGATTGCGATTGTATGATTGTGATTGTATGATTGTGATTGTATGATTGTGATTGTACGATTGTGATTGTATGATTGTAATTGTATGATTATGATTGTATGATTGTGATTGTATGATGGTGATGGTATGATTGTGATTGTATGATTGCGATAGTACGATTGTGATTGTATGATTGTGATTGTAATATTGTGATTGTATGATTGCGATTGTATGATTGTGATTGTATGATTATGATTGTATGATTGTGATTGTATGATTCTGATTGTATGGTTGTGATTGTATGATTGTGATGGTATGATTGTGATCGTATGATTGCGATATTATGATTCTGATTGTATGATTGTGACTGTATGATTGTGACTGTATGATTGCGATTGTATGACTGTGATTGTGTGATTGTGGTTGTATGATTGCGATTGTATGATTGTGATTGTATGATTGTGATTGTATGATTGTGATTGTCTGATTGTGGTTCTATGATTGTGATTGTATGATTGTCATTGTCTGATTATGATTGTATGATTGTGATTGCATGATTGTGATTGTATGATTGTGATAGTATGATTGTGATTGTATGATTGTGATTGTATGATTGTGGTTGTATGATTGTATTTGGGAGATTGTAATTGTAAGATTGTGATTGTATGATTGTGATTGTATGATTGTGATTGTATGATTATGATTGTATAATTGTGATAGTATGATTGTGATTGTATGATTGTGATTGTATGATTGTGATTGTATGATTGTGATTGTATGATTCTGATTGTATGATTGTATTTGGGATATTGTATTTTGGAGATTGTAATTGTATGATTGCGATTGTATGATTGTGATTGTATGATTGTGATTGTATGATTGTGATTGTATGATTGTGATTGTATGATTGTGATTGTATGATTGTGATTGTGTGATTGTAATTGTATGATTATGATTGTATGATTGTGATTGTATGATGGTGATGGTATGATTGTGATTGTATGATTGCGATAGTATGATTGTGATTGTATGATTGTGATTGTAATATTTTGATTGTATGATTGCGATTGTATGATTGTGATTGTATGATTAGGATTGTATGATTGTGATTGTATGATTGTGATTGTATGATTGTGATAGTATGATTGTGATTGTATGACTGTGATTGTATGACTGTGATTGTATGATTGTGTTTGTATGATTGTGATTGTATGATTGTGATTGTCTGACTGTGGTTGTATGATTGTGATTGTATGATTGTGATTCTATGATTGTGATTGTATGATTGTGATTGTATGATTGTGATTGTATGATTGTGATTGTGTGATTGTGATTGTATGATTGTGATTGTATGATTGTGATTGTATGATTGTGATTGTATGATTGTGATTGTATGATTGTGATTGTGTGATTGTAATTGTATGATTATGATTGTATGATTGTAATTGTATGATTGTGATGGTATGATTGTGATTGTATGAATGCGATAGTATGATTGTGATTGTATGATTGTGATTGTATGATTATGATTGTATGATTGTGATTGTATGATTGTGACTGGAAGATTGTGATTGTATGATTGTGATTGTACGATTCTGATTGTATGATTGTGATTGTATGATTGTGATTGTGTGATTGTGATAGTATGATTGTGATTGTAAGATTGTGATTGTATGACTGTGATTGTATGATTGTGATTGTATGATTGTGATTGTATGATTATGATTGTATGATTGTGATAGTATGATTGTGATTGTATGATTGTGATTGTATAATTGTGATTGTATGATTGTGATTGTATGATTGTGATTGTATGATTGTGATTGTATGATTGTCATTGTATGATTATGATTGTATGATTTCGATTGCATGATTGTGATTGTATGATTGTGATTGTATGATTGTGATTGTATGATTGTGATTGTATGATTGTGATTGTGTGATTGTGATAGTATGATTGTGATTGTAAGATTGTGATTGTATGACTGTGATTGTACGATTGTGATTGTTTGATTGTGATTGTATGATTATGATTGTATGATTGTGATAGTATGATTGTGATTGTATGATTGTGATTGTATGATTGTGATTGTATGATTCTGATTGTATGATTGTATTTGGGAGATTGTATTTTGGAGATTGAAATTGTATGATTGCGATTCTATGATTGTGACTGTATGATTGTGATTGTATGATTGTGATTGTATGATTGTGATTGTATGATTGTGATTGTATGATTGTAATTGTATGATTATGATTGTATGATTGTGATTGTATGATGGTGATGGTATGATTGTGATTGTATGATTGCGATAGTACGATTGTGATTGTATGATTGTGATTGTAATATTGTGATTGTATGATTGCGATTGTATGATTGTTATTGTATGATTATGATTGTATGATTGTGATTGTATGACTCTGATCGTATGACTGTGATTGTATGATTGTGATTGTACGATTGTGATTGTATGATTGTGATTGTCTGATTGTGGTTCTATGATTGTGATTGTATGATTGTGATTGTATGATTGTGATTGTATGATTGTGGTTGTATGATTGTATTTGGGAGATTGTAATTGTAAGATTGTGATTGTATGATTGTGATTGTATGATTGTGATTGTATGATTATGATTGTATAATTGTGATAGTATGATTGTGATTGTATGATTGTGATTGTATGATTGTGATTGTATGATTGTGGTTGTATGATTGTATTTGGGAGATTGTAATTGTATGATTGCGATTGTATGATTGTGATTGAATGATTGTGATTGTATGATTGTGATTGTATGCTTGCGATTGTATGATTGTGATTGTATGATTGTGATTGTATGATTGTATTTGGGAGATTGTAATTGTATGATTGTGATTGTATGATTGTGATTGTATGATTGTGATTGTATGATTGTGATTGTGTGATTGTGATTGTATGATTGTGATCTTAGGATTGTGATTGTATGATTGTGATTGTATGATTGTAATTGTATGATTGTGATGGTATGATTGTGATTGTATGATTGCGATAGTATGATTGTGATTGTATGATTGCGATTGTATGATTGTGGTTGTATGATTGTATTTGGGAGATTGTAATTGTATGATTGCGATTGTATGATTGTGATTGAATGATTGTGATTGTATGATTGTGATTGTATGCTTGCGATTGTATGATTATGATTGTATGATTGTGATAGTATGATTGTGATTGTATGATTGTGATTGTATGATTGTATTTGGGAGATTGTAATTGTATGATTGCGATGGTATGATTGTGATTGTATGATTGTGATTGTATGCTTGCGCTTGTATGATTGTAATTGTATGATTGCGATTGTATGATTGTGATTGTATGATTGTGATTGTATGATTGTGATTGTACGATTGTGATTGTATGATTGTAATTGTATGATTATGATTGTATGATTGTGATTGTATGATGGTGATGGTATGATTGTGATTGTATGATTGCGATAGTACGATTGTGATTGTATGATTGTGATTGTAATATTGTGATTGTATGATTGCGATTGTATGATTGTGATTGTATGATTATGATTGTATGATTGTGATTGTATGATTCTGATTGTATGGTTGTGATTGTATGATTGTGATGGTATGATTGTGATCGTATGATTGCGATATTATGATTCTGATTGTATGATTGTGACTGTATGATTGTGACTGTATGATTGCGATTGTATGACTGTGATTGTGTGATTGTGGTTGTATGATTGCGATTGTATGATTGTGATTGTATGATTGTGATTGTATGATTGTGATTGTCTGATTGTGGTTCTATGATTGTGATTGTATGATTGTCATTGTCTGATTATGATTGTATGATTGTGATTGCATGATTGTGATTGTATGATTGTGATAGTATGATTGTGATTGTATGATTGTGATTGTATGATTGTGGTTGTATGATTGTATTTGGGAGATTGTAATTGTAAGATTGTGATTGTATGATTGTGATTGTATGATTGTGATTGTATGATTATGATTGTATAATTGTGATAGTATGATTGTGATTGTATGATTGTGATTGTATGATTGTGGTTGTATGATTGTGATTGTATGATTCTGATTGTATGATTGTATTTGGGATATTGTATTTTGGAGATTGTAATTGTATGATTGCGATTGTATGATTGTGATTGTATGATTGTGATTGTATGATTGTGATTGTATGATTGTGATTGTATGATTGTGATTGTGTGATTGTAATTGTATGATTATGATTGTATGATTGTGATTGTATGATGGTGATGGTATGATTGTGATTGTATGATTGCGATAGTATGATTGTGATTGTATGATTGTGATTGTAATATTTTGATTGTATGATTGCGATTGTATGATTGTGATTGTATGATTAGGATTGTATGATTGTGATTGTATGATTGTGATTGTATGATTGTGATAGTATGATTGTGATTGTATGACTGTGATTGTATGACTGTGATTGTATGACTGTGATTGTATGATTGTGATTGTATGATTGTGATTGTATGATTGTGATTGTCTGATTGTGGTTGTATGATTGTGATTGTATGATTGTGATAGTATGATTGTGATTGTATGACTGTGATTGTATGACTGTGATTGTATGATTGTGTTTGTATGATTGTGATTGTATGATTGTGATTGTCTGACTGTGGTTGTATGATTGTGATTGTATGATTGTGATTCTATGATTGTGATTGTATGATTGTGATTGTATGATTGTGATTGTATGATTGTGATTGTGTGATTGTGATTGTATGATTGTGATTGTATGATTGTGATTGTATGATTGTGATTGTATGATTGTGATTGTGTGATTGTAATTGTATGATTATGATTGTATGATTGTAATTGTATGATTGTGATGGTATGATTGTGATTGTATGAATGCGATAGTATGATTGTGATTGTATGATTGTGATTGTATGATTATGATTGTATGATTGTGATTGTATGATTGTGACTGGAAGATTGTGATTGTATGATTGTGATTGTACGATTCTGATTGTATGATTGTGATTGTATGATTGTGATTGTGTGATTGTGATAGTATGATTGTGATTGTAAGATTGTGATTGTATGACTGTGATTGTATGATTGTGATTGTATGATTGTGATTGTATGATTATGATTGTATGATTGTGATAGTATGATTGTGATTGTATGATTGTGATTGTATAATTGTGATTGTATGATTGTGATTGTATGATTGTGATTGTATGATTGTGATTGTATGATTGTCATTGTATGATTATGATTGTATGATTGCGATTGCATGATTGTGATTGTATGATTGTGATTGTATGATTGTGATTGTATGATTGTGATTGTATGATTGTGATTGTGTGATTGTGATAGTATGATTGTGATTGTAAGATTGTGATTGTATGACTGTGATTGTACGATTGTGATTGTATGATTGTGATTGTATGATTATGATTGTATGATTGTGATAGTATGATTGTGATTGTATGATTGTGATTGTATGATTGTGATTGTATGATTCTGATTGTATGATTGTATTTGGGAGATTGTATTTTGGAGATTGTAATTGTATGATTGCGATTCTATGATTGTGATTGTATGATTGTGATTGTATGATTGTGATTGTATGATTGTGATTGTATGATTGTAATTGTATGATTATGATTGTATGATTGTGATTGTATGATGGTGATGGTATGATTGTGATTGTATGATTGCGATAGTACGATTGTGATTGTATGATTGTGATTGTAATATTGTGATTGTATGATTGCGATTGTATGATTGTTATTGTATGATTATGATTGTATGATTGTGATTGTATGATTCTGATTGTATGGTTGTGATTGTATGATTGTGATGGTATGAATGCGATAGTATGATTGTGATTGTATGATTGTGATTGTATGATTATGATTGTATGATTGTGATTGTATGATTGTGACTGGAAGATTGTGATTGTATGATTGTGATTGTACGATTCTGATTGTATGATTGTGATTGTATGATTGTGATTGTGTGATTGTGATAGTATGATTGTGATTGTAAGATTGTGATTGTATGACTGTGATTGTATGATTGTGATTGTATGATTGTGATTGTATGATTATGATTGTATGATTGTGATAGTATGATTGTGATTGTATGATTGTGATTGTATAATTGTGATTGTATGATTGTGATTGTATGATTGTGATTGTATGATTGTGATTGTATGATTGTCATTGTATGATTATGATTGTATGATTGCGATTGCATGATTGTGATTGTATGATTGTGATTGTATGATTGTGATTGTATGATTGTGATTGTATGATTGTGATTGTATGATTGTGATTGTGTGATTGTGATAGTATGATTGTGATTGTAAGATTGTGATTGTATGACTGTGATTGTACGATTGTGATTGTTTGATTGTGATTGTATGATTATGATTGTATGATTGTGATAGTATGATTGTGATTGTATGATTGTGATTGTATGATTGTGATTGTATGATTCTGATTGTATGATTGTATTTGGGAGATTGTATTTTGGAGATTGTAATTGTATGATTGCGATTCTATGATTGTGACTGTATGATTGTGATTGTATGATTGTGATTGTATGATTGTGATTGTATGATTGTGATTGTATGATTGTAATTGTATGATTATGATTGTATGATTGTGATTGTATGATGGTGATGGTATGATTGTGATTGTATGATTGCGATAGTACGATTGTGATTGTATGATTGTGATTGTAATATTGTGATTGTATGATTGCGATTGTATGATTGTTATTGTATGATTATGATTGTATGATTGTGATTGTATGATTCTGATTGTATGGTTGTGATTGTATGATTGTGATGGTATGATTGTGATCGTATGATTGCGATAGTATGATTGTGACTGTATGACTGTGATTCTATGATTGTGACTGTATGATTGCGTTTGTATGATTGTGATTGTGTGATTGTGATTATATGATTGCGATTGTATGATTGTGATTGTATGATTGTGATTGTATGATTGTGATAGTATGATTGTGATTGTATGACTCTGATCGTATGACTGTGATTGTATGATTGTGATTGTACGATTGTGATTGTATGATTGTGATTGTCTGATTGTGGTTCTATGATTGTGATTGTATGATTGTGATTGTATGATTGTGATTGTATGATTGTGATTGTATGATTGTGATTGTATGATTGTGATTGTATGATTGTGATTGTAAGATGGTATTTGTATGATTGTGATTGTATAGTAGTAATTGTATGATTGTGATCGTATGATTGTGATTGTATGGTTGTGATTGAATGATTGTGAGTGTATGCTTGCGATTGTATGATTGTGATTGTATGATTGTGATTGTATGATTGTGACTGTATGATTGCGATTGTATGACTGTGATTGTGTGATTGTGGTTGTATGATTGCGATTGTATGATTGTGATTGTATGATTGTGATTGTATGATTGTGATAGTATGATAGTGATTGTATGACTGTGATTGTATGACTGTGATTGTATGATTGTGATTGTATGATTGTGATTGTATGATTGTGATTGTCTGATTGTGGTTCTATGATTGTGATTGTATGATTGTCATTGTCTGATTATGATTGTATGATTGTGATTGCATGATTGTGATTGTATGATTGTGATAGTATGATTGTGATTGTATGATTGTGGTTGTATGATTGTATTTGGGAGATTGTAATTGTATGATTGCGATTGTATGATTGTGATTGTATGATTGTGATTGTATGATTGTGATTGTATGCTTGCGATTGTATGATTGTGATTGTATGATTCTTATTGTATGATTGTGATTGTATGATTGTGATTGTGTGATTGTGGTAGTATGATTGTGATTGTAAGATTGTGATTGTATGATTGTGATTGTATGATTGTGATTGTATGATTATGATTGTATAATTGTGATAGTATGATTGTGATTGTATGATTGTGATTGTATGATTGTGATTGTATGATTGTGATTGTATGATTGTGATTGTATGATTCTGATTGTATGATTGTATTTGGGATATTGTATTTTGGAGATTGTAATTGTATGATTGCGATTGTATGATTGTGATTGTATGATTGTGATTGTATGATTATGATTGTATGATTGTGATTGTATGATTGTGATTGTATGATTGTGATTGTGTGATTGTAATTGTATGATTATGATTGTATGATTGTGATTGTATGATGGTGATGGTATGATTGTGATTGTATGATTGCGATAGTATGATTGTGATTGTATGATTGTGATTGTAATATTTTGATTGTATGATTGCGATTGTATGATTGTGATTATATGATTAGGATTGTATGATTGTGATGGTATGATTGTGATTGTATGATTGTGATAGTATGATTGTGATTGTATGACTGTGATTGTATGACTGTGATTGTATGATTGTGATTGTATGACTGTGATTGTATGATTGTGATTGTCTGATTGTGGTTGTATGATTGTGATTGTATGATTGTGATAGTATGATTGTGATTGTATGACTGTGATTGTATGACTGTGATTGTATGATTGTGTTTGTATGATTGTGATTGTATGATTGTGATTGCCTGACTGTGGTTGTATGATTGTGATTGTATGATTGTGATTCTATGATTGTGATTGTATGATTGTGATTGTATGATTGTGATTGTATGATTGTGATTGTGTGATTGTAATTGTATGATTGTGATCTTATGATTGTGATTGTATGATTGTGATTGTATGATTGTAATTGTATGATTGTGATGGTATGATTGTGATTGTATGAATGCGATAGTATGATTGTGATTGTATGATTGTGATTGTATGATTATGATTGTATGATTGTGATTGTATGATTGTGACTGGAAGATTGTGATTGTATGATTGTGATTGTACGATTCTGATTGTATGATTGTGATTGTATGATTGTGATTGTATGATTGTGATTGTCTGATTGTGGTTCTATGATTGTGATTGTATGATTGTCATTGTCTGATTATGATTGTATGATTGTGATTGCATGATTGTGATTGTATGATTGTGATAGTATGATTGTGATTGTATGATTGTGATTGTATGATTGTGGTTGTATGATTGTATTTGGGAGATTGTAATTGTAAGATTGTGATTGTATGATTGTGATTGTACGATTGTGATTGTATGATTATGATTGTATAATTGTGATAGTATGATTGTGATTGTATGATTGTGATTGTATGATTGTGATTGTATGATTGTGATTGTATGATTGTGGTTGTATGATTGTATTTGGGAGATTGTAATTGTATGATTGCGATTGTATGATTGTGATTGAATGATTGTGATTGTATGATTGTGATTGTATGCTTGCGATTGTATGATTGTGATTGTATGATTGTGATTGTATGATTGTATTTGGGAGATTGTAATTGTATGATTGTGATTGTATGATTGTGATTGTATGATTGTGATTGTATGATTGTGATTGTGTGATTGTGATTGTATGATTGTGATCTTAGGATTGTGATTGTATGATTGTGATTGTATGATTGTAATTGTATGATTGTGATGGTATGATTGTGATTGTATGATTGCGATAGTATGATTGTGATTGTATGATTGCGATTGTATGATTGTGGTTGTATGATTGTATTTGGGAGATTGTAATTGTATGATTGCGATTGTATGATTGTGATTGAATGATTGTGATTGTATGATTGTGATTGTATGCTTGCGATTGTATGATTATGATTGTATGATTGTGATAGTATGATTGTGATTGTATGATTGTGATTGTATGATTGTATTTGGGAGATTGTAATTGTATGATTGCGATGGTATGATTGTGATTGTATGATTGTGATTGTATGCTTGCGCTTGTATGATTGTAATTGTATGATTGCGATTGTATGATTGTGATTGTATGATTGTGATTGTATGATTGTGATTGTACGATTGTGATTGTATGATTGTAATTGTATGATTATGATTGTATGATTGTGATTGTATGATGGTGATGGTATGATTGTGATTGTATGATTGCGATAGTACGATTGTGATTGTATGATTGTGATTGTAATATTGTGATTGTATGATTGCGATTGTATGATTGTGATTGTATGATTATGATTGTATGATTGTGATTGTATGATTCTGATTGTATGGTTGTGATTGTATGATTGTGATGGTATGATTGTGATCGTATGATTGCGATATTATGATTCTGATTGTATGATTGTGACTGTATGATTGTGACTGTATGATTGCGATTGTATGACTGTGATTGTGTGATTGTGGTTGTATGATTGCGATTGTATGATTGTGATTGTATGATTGTGATTGTATGATTGTGATTGTCTGATTGTGGTTCTATGATTGTGATTGTATGATTGTCATTGTCTGATTATGATTGTATGATTGTGATTGCATGATTGTGATTGTATGATTGTGATAGTATGATTGTGATTGTATGATTGTGATTGTATGATTGTGGTTGTATGATTGTATTTGGGAGATTGTAATTGTAAGATTGTGATTGTATGATTGTGATTGTATGATTGTGATTGTATGATTATGATTGTATAATTGTGATAGTATGATTGTGATTGTATGATTGTGATTGTATGATTGTGGTTGTATGATTGTGATTGTATGATTCTGATTGTATGATTGTATTTGGGATATTGTATTTTGGAGATTGTAATTGTATGATTGCGATTGTATGATTGTGATTGTATGATTGTGATTGTATGATTGTGATTGTATGATTGTGATTGTATGATTGTGATTGTATGATTGTGATTGTGTGATTGTAATTGTATGATTATGATTGTATGATTGTGATTGTATGATGGTGATGGTATGATTGTGATTGTATGATTGCGATAGTATGATTGTGATTGTATGATTGTGATTGTAATATTTTGATTGTATGATTGCGATTGTATGATTGTGATTGTATGATTAGGATTGTATGATTGTGATTGTATGATTGTGATTGTATGATTGTGATAGTATGATTGTGATTGTATGACTGTGATTGTATGACTGTGATTGTATGACTGTGATTGTATGATTGTGATTGTATGATTGTGATTGTATGATTGTGATTGTCTGATTGTGGTTGTATGATTGTGATTGTATGATTGTGATAGTATGATTGTGATTGTATGACTGTGATTGTATGACTGTGATTGTATGATTGTGTTTGTATGATTGTGATTGTATGATTGTGATTGTCTGACTGTGGTTGTATGATTGTGATTGTATGATTGTGATTCTATGATTGTGATTGTATGATTGTGATTGTATGATTGTGATTGTATGATTGTGATTGTGTGATTGTGATTGTATGATTGTGATTGTATGATTGTGATTGTATGATTGTGATTGTATGATTGTGATTGTGTGATTGTAATTGTATGATTATGATTGTATGATTGTAATTGTATGATTGTGATGGTATGATTGTGATTGTATGAATGCGATAGTATGATTGTGATTGTATGATTGTGATTGTATGATTATGATTGTATGATTGTGATTGTATGATTGTGACTGGAAGATTGTGATTGTATGATTGTGATTGTACGATTCTGATTGTATGATTGTGATTGTATGATTGTGATTGTGTGATTGTGATAGTATGATTGTGATTGTAAGATTGTGATTGTATGACTGTGATTGTATGATTGTGATTGTATGATTGTGATTGTATGATTATGATTGTATGATTGTGATAGTATGATTGTGATTGTATGATTGTGATTGTATAATTGTGATTGTATGATTGTGATTGTATGATTGTGATTGTATGATTGTGATTGTATGATTGTCATTGTATGATTATGATTGTATGATTGCGATTGCATGATTGTGATTGTATGATTGTGATTGTATGATTGTGATTGTATGATTGTGATTGTATGATTGTGATTGTGTGATTGTGATAGTATGATTGTGATTGTAAGATTGTGATTGTATGACTGTGATTGTACGATTGTGATTGTATGATTGTGATTGTATGATTATGATTGTATGATTGTGATAGTATGATTGTGATTGTATGATTGTGATTGTATGATTGTGATTGTATGATTCTGATTGTATGATTGTATTTGGGAGATTGTATTTTGGAGATTGTAATTGTATGATTGCGATTCTATGATTGTGATTGTATGATTGTGATTGTATGATTGTGATTGTATGATTGTGATTGTATGATTGTAATTGTATGATTATGATTGTATGATTGTGATTGTATGATGGTGATGGTATGATTGTGATTGTATGATTGCGATAGTACGATTGTGATTGTATGATTGTGATTGTAATATTGTGATTGTATGATTGCGATTGTATGATTGTTATTGTATGATTATGATTGTATGATTGTGATTGTATGATTCTGATTGTATGGTTGTGATTGTATGATTGTGATGGTATGATTGTGATCGTATGATTGCGATAGTATGATTGTGACTGTATGATTGTGATTGTATGATTGTGACTGTATGATTGCGTTTGTATGATTGTGATTGTGTGATTGTGATTGTATGATTGCGATTGTATGATTGTGATTGTATGATTGTTATTGTATGATTGTGATAGTATGATTGTGATTGTATGACTCTGATCGTATGACTGTGATTGTATGATTGTGATTGTACGATTGTGATTGTATGATTGTGATTGTCTGATTGTGGTTCTATGATTGTGATTGTATGATTGTGATTGTATGATTGTGATTGTATGATTGTGATTGTATGATTGTGATTGTATGATTGTAATTGTCTGATTATGGTTGTATGATTGTGGTTGCATGATTGTGATTGCATGATTGTGATAGTATGATTGTGATTGTATGATTGTGATTGTATGATTGTGATTGTATGATTTTGATTGTATGATTGTGATAGTATGATTGCGATTGTATGATTTTGATTGTATGATAGTGATTGTATGATTGTGATTGTATGATTGTAATTGTATGATTGTGATGGTATGATTGTGATTGTATGATTGCGGTAGTATGATTGTGATTGTTTGATTGTGATTGTATGATTGTGATTGTATGATTGTGATTGTATGATTGTGATTGTATGATTGCGATTGTATGATTGCGATTGTATGATTGTGATTGCACGATTGTGATTGTATGATTGTGATTGTATGACTCTGATCGTATGACTGTGATTGTATGATTGTGCTTGTACGATTGTGATTGTATGATTGTGATTGTCTGATTGTGGTTCTATGATTGTGATTGTATGATTGTGATTGTATGATTGTGATTGTATGATTGTGATTGTATGATTGTGATTGTATGATTGTGATTGTATGATTGTGATTGTATGATTGTAATTGTCTGATTATGGTTGTATGATTGTGGTTGCATGATTGTGATTGTATGATTGTGATAGTATGATTGTGATTGTATGATTGTGATAGTATGATTGTGATTGTATGACTGTGATTGTATGACTGTGATTGTATGATTGCGTTTGTATGATTGTGATTGTATGATTGTGATTGTCTGACTGTGGTTGTATGATTGTGATTGTATGATTGTGATTCTATGATTGTGATTGTATGATTGTGATTGTATGATTGTGATTGTATGATTGTGATTGTGTGATTGTGATTGCATGATTGTGATCTTATGATTGTGACTGTATGATTGTGATTGTATGATTGTAATTGTACGATTGTGATGGTATGATTGTGATTGTATGAATGCGATAGTATGATTGTGATTGTATGATTGTGATTGTATGATTATGATTGTATGATTGTGATTGTATGATTGTGACTGGAAGATTGTGATTGTATGATTGTGATTGTACGATTCTGATTGTATGATTGTGATTGTATGATTGTGATTGTGTGATTGTGATAGCATGATTGTGATTGTAAGATTGTGATTGTATGACTGTGATTGTATGATTGTGATTGTATGATTGTGATTGTATGATTATGATTGTATGATTGTGATAGTATGATTGTGATTGTATGATTGTGATTGTATGATTGTGATTGTATGGTTGTGATTGTATGATTCTGATTGTATGATTGTATTTGGGATATTGTATTTTGGAGATTGTAATTGTATGATTGCGATTGTATGATTGTGATTGTATAATTGTGATTGTATGATTGTGATTGTATGATTGTGATTGTATGATTTTGATTGTATGATTGTCATTGTATGATTATGATTGTATGATTGCGATTGCATGATTGTGATTGTATGATTGTGATTGTATGATTGTGATTGTATGATTGTGATTGTATGATTGTGATTGTATGATTGTGATTGTGTGATTGTGATAGTATGATTGTGATTGTAAGATTGTGATTGTATGACTGTGATTGTACGATTGTGATTGTATGATTGTGATTGTATGATTATGATTGTATGATTGTGATAGTATGATTGTGATTGTATGATTGTGATTGTATGATTGTGATTGTATGATTCTGATTGTATGATTGTATTTGGGAGATTGTATTTTGGAGATTGTAATTGTATGATTGCGATTCTATGATTGTGATTGTATGATTGTGATTGTATGATTGTGATTGTATGATTGTGATTGTATGATTGTGATTGTATGATTGTAATTGTATGATTATGTTTGTATGATTGTGATTGTATGATGGTGATGGTATGATTGTGATTGTATGATTGCGATAGTACGATTGTGATTGTATGACTGTGATTGTAATATTGTGATTGTATGATTGCGATTGTATGATTGTGATTGTATGATTATGATTGTATGATTGTGATTGTATGATTCTGATTGTATGGTTGTGATTGTATGATTGTGATGGTATGATTGTGATCGTATGATTGCGATAGTATGATTGTGACTGTATGATTGTGATTGTATGATTGTGACTGTATGATTGCGATTGTATGACTGTGATTGTGTGATTGTGATTGTATGATTGCGATTGTATGATTGTGATTGTATGATTGTGATTGTATGATTGTGATAGTATGATTGTGATTGTATGACTCTGATCGTATGACTGTGATTGTATGATTGTGATTGTACGATTGTGATTGTATGATTGTGATTGTCTGATTGTGGTTCTATGATTGTGATTGTATGATTGTGATTGTATGATTGTGATTGTATGATTGTGATTGTATGATTGTGATTGTATGATTGTAATTGTCTGATTATGGTTGTATGATTGTGGTTGCATGATTGTGATTGTATGATTGTGATAGTATGATTGTGATTGTATGATTGTGATTGTATGATTGTGATTGTATGATTTTGATTGTATGAGTGTGATAGTATGATTGCGATTGTATGATTTTGATTGTATGATTGCGATTGTATGATTGTGATTGCACGATTGTGATTGTATGATTGTGATTGTATGATTTTGATTGTATGATTGTGATTGTATGATTGTGATTGTATGATTGTGATTGTATGATTGTGATTGTAAGATGGTATTTGTATAATTGTGATTGTATAGTAGTAATTGTATGATTGTGATCGTATGATTGTGATTGTATGATTGTGATTGAATGATTGTGAGTGTATGATTGTGATTGTATGATTGTATTTGGGAGATTGTAATTGTATGATTGGGATTGTATGATTGTGATTGTATGATTGTGATTGTATGATTATGATTGTATGATAGTGATTGCATGATTGTGATTGAATGATTGTGATAGTACGATTGTGATTGTATGATTGTGATTGTATGATTTTATTTGGGAGATTGTAATTGTATGATTGCGATTGTATGATTGTGATTGTATGATTGTGATTGTATGCTTGCGATTGTATGATTGTGATTGTATGATTGCGATTATATGATTGCGATTGTATGATTGCGATTGTATGACAGTGATTGCACGATTGTGATTGTATGATTGTGATTGTATGATTTTGATTGTATGATTGTGATTGTATGATTGTGATTGTATGATTGTGATTGTATGATTGTGATTGTATGATTGTATTTGGGAGATTGTAATTGTATGATTGCGATGGTATGATTGTGATTGTATGATTGTGATTGTATGCTTGCGATTGTATGATTGTGATTGTATGATTGTGATTGTATGATTGTATTTGGGAGATTGTAATTGTATGATTGTGATTGTATGATTGTGATTGTATGATTGTGATTGTATGATTGTGATTGTGTGATTGTGATTGTATGATTGTGATCTTAGGATTGTGATTGTATGATTGTGATTGTATGATTGTAATTGTATGATTGTGATGGTATGATTGTGATTGTATGATTGCGATAGTATGATTGTGATTGTATGATTGCGATTGTATGATTGTGGTTGTATGATTGTATTTGGGAGATTGTAATTGTATGATTGCGATTGTATGATTGTGATTGAATGATTGTGATTGTATGATTGTGATTGTATGCTTGCGATTGTATGATTGTGATTGTATGATTGTGATAGTATGATTGTGATTGTATGATTGTGGTTGTATGATTGTGATTGTATGATTGTGATAGTATGATTGTGATTGTATGACTGTGACTGTATGACTGTGATTGTATGATTGTGTTTGTATGATTGTGATTGTATGATTGTGATTTTCTGACTGTGGTTGTATGATTGTGATTGTATGATTGTGATTGTATGATTGTGATTGTATGATTGTGATTGTATGATTGTGATTGTATGATTGTGATTGTGTGATTGTGATTGTATGATTGTGATTGTATGATTGTGATTGTATGATTGTGATTGTATGATTGTGATTGTGTGATTGTAATTGTATGATTATGATTGTATGATTGTAATTGTATGATTGTGATGGTATGATTGTGATTGTATGAATGCGATAGTATGATTGTGATTGTATGATTGTGATCGTATGATTGTGATTGTATGATTATGATTGTATGATTGTGATTGTATGATTGTGGCTGGAAGATTGTGATTGTATGATTGTGATTGTACGATTCTGATTGTATGATTGTGATTGTATGATTGTGATTGTGTGATTGTGATAGTATGATTGTGATTGTAAGATTGTGATTGTATGACTGTGATTGTATGATTGTGATTGTGTGATTGTGATTGTATGATTATGATTGTATGATTGTGATAGTATGATTGTGATTGTATGAATGTGATTGTATAATTGTGATTGTATGATTGTGATTGTATGATTCTGATTGTATGGTTGTGATTGTATGATTGTGATGGTATGATTGTGATCGTATGATTGCGATAGTATGATTGTGACTGTATGATTGTGATTGTATGATTGTGACTGTATGATTGCGTTTGTATGATTGTGATTGTGTGATTGTGATTGTATGATTGTGATTGTATGATTGTGATTGTATGATTGTGATTGTATGATTGTGATAGTATGATTGTGATTGTATGATTGTCATTGTATGATTATGATTGTATGATTGCGATTGCATGATTGTGATTGTATGATTGTGATTGTATGATTGGGATTGTATGATTGTGATTGTATGATTGTGATTGTGTGATTGTGATAGTATGCTTGTGATTGTAAGATTGTGATTGTATGACTGTGATTGTACGATTGTGATTGTATGATTGTGATTGTATGATTATGATTGTATGATTGTAATTGTATGATTATGATTGTATGATTGTGATTGTATGATGGTGATGGTATGATTGTGATTGTATGATTGCGATAGTACGATTGCGATTGTATGATTGTGATTGTATGATTATGATTGTATGATTGTGATAGTATGATTGTGATTGTATGATTGTGATTGTATAATTGTGATTGTATGATTGTGATTGTATGATTGTGATTGTATGATTGTGATTGTATGATTGTCATTGTATGATTATGATTGTATGATTGCGATTGCATGATTGTGATTGTATGATTGTGATTGTATGATTGTGATTGTATGATTGTGATTGTGTGATTGTGATAGTATGATTGTGATTGTAAGATTGTGAATGTATGACTGTGATTGTACGATTGTGATTGTATGATTGTGATTGTATGATTATGATTGTATGATTGTAATTGTATGATTATGATTGTATGATTGTGATTGTATGATGGTGATGGTATGATTGTGATTGTATGATTGCGATAGTACGATTGTGATTGTATGATTGTGATTGTAATATTGTGATTGTATGATTGCGATTGTATGATTGTTATTGTATGATTATGATTGTATGATTGTGATTGTATGATTCTGATTGTATGGTTGTGATTGTATGATTGTGATGGTATGATTGTGATCGTATGATTGCGATAGTATGATTGTGACTGTATGATTGTGATTGTATGATTGTGACTGTATGATTGCGTTTGTATGATTGTGATTGTGTGATTGTGATTGTATGATTGCGATTGTATGATTGTGATTGTATGATTGTGATTGTATGATTGTGATAGTATGATTGTGATTGTATGACTCTGATCGTATGACTGTGATTGTATGATTGTGATTGTACGATTGTGATTGTATGATTGTGATTGTCTGATTGTGGTTCTATGATTGTGATTGTATGATTGTGATTGTATGATTGTGATTGTATGATTGTGATTGTATGATTGTGATTGTATGATTGTAATTGTCTGATTATGGTTGTATGATTGTGGTTGCATGATTGTGATTGTATGATTGTGATAGTATGATTGTGATTGTATGATTGTGATTGTATGATTGTGATTGTATGATTTTGATTGTATGATTGTGATAGTATGATTGCGATTGTATGATTTTGATTGTATGATAGTGATTGTATGATTGTGATTGTATGATTGTAATTGTATGATTGTGATGGTATGATTGTGATTGTATGATTGCGGTAGTATGATTGTGATTGTTTGATTGTGATTGTATGATTGTGATTGTATGATTGTGATTGTATGATTGTGATTGTATGATTGCGATTGTATGATTGCGATTGTATGATTGTGATTGCACGATTGTGATTGTATGATTGTGATTGTATGATTTTGATTGTATGATTGTGATTGTATGATTGTGATTGTATGATTGTGATTGTATGATTGTGATTGTAAGATGGTATTTGTATGATTGTGATTGTATAGTAGTAATTGTATGATTGTGATCGTATGATTGTGATTGTATGATTGTGATTGAATGATTGTGAGTGTATGATTGTGATTGTATGATTGTATTTGGGAGATTGTAATTGTATGATTGGGATTGTATGATTGTGATTGTATGATTGTGATTGTATGATTATGATTGTATGATTGTGATTGCATGATTGTGATTGAATGATTGTGATAGTACGATTGTGATTGTATGATTGTGATTGTATGATTGTATTTGGGAGATTGTAATTGTATGATTGCGATTGTATGATTGTGATTGTATGATTGTGATTGTATGCTTGCGATTGTATGATTGTGATTGTATGATTGCGATTATATGATTGCGATTCTATGATTGCGATTGTATGACAGTGATTGCACGATTGTGATTGTATGATTGTGATTGTATGATTTTGATTGTATGATTGTGATTGTATGATTGTGATTGTATGATTGTGATTGTATGATTGTGATTGTATGATTGTATTTGGGAGATTGTAATTGTATGATTGCGATGGTATGATTGTGATTGTATGATTGTGATTGTATGCTTGCGATTGTATGATTGTGATTGTATGATTGTGATTGTATGATTGTGATTGTCTGATTGTGGTTCTATGATTGTGATTGTATGATTGTGATTGTATGATTGTGATTGTATGATTGTGATTGTATGATTGTGATTGTATGATTGTAATTGTCTGATTATGGTTGTATGATTGTGGTTGCATGATTGTGATTGTATGATTGTGATAGTATGATTGTGATTGTATGATTGTGATTGTATGATTGTGATTGTATGATTTTGATTGTATGATTGTGATAGTATGATTGCGATTGTATGATTTTGATTGTATGATAGTGATTGTATGATTGTGATTGTATGATTGTAATTGTATGATTGTGATGGTATGATTGTGATTGTATGATTGCGGTAGTATGATTGTGATTGTTTGATTGTGATTGTATGATTGTGATTGTATGATTGTGATTGTATGATTGTGATTGTATGATTGCGATTGTATGATTGCGATTGTATGATTGTGATTGCACGATTGTGATTGTATGATTGTGATTGTATGATTTTGATTGTATGATTGTGATTGTATGATTGTGATTGTATGATTGTGATTGTATGATTGTGATTGTAAGATGGTATTTGTATGATTGTGATTGTATAGTAGTAATTGTATGATTGTGATCGTATGATTGTGATTGTATGATTATGATTGAATGATTGTGAGTGTATGATTGTGATTGTATGATTGTATTTGGGAGATTGTAATTGTATGATTGGGATTGTATGATTGTGATTGTATGATTGTGATTGTATGATTATGATTGTATGATTGTGATTGCATGATTGTGATTGAATGATTGTGATAGTACGATTGTGATTGTATGATTGTGATTGTATGATTGTATTTGGGAGATTGTAATTGTATGATTGCGATTGTATGATTGTGATTGTATGATTGTGATTGTATGCTTGCGATTGTATGATTGTGATTGTATGATTGCGATTATATGATTGCGATTCTATGATTGCGATTGTATGACAGTGATTGCACGATTGTGATTGTATGATTGTGATTGTATGATTTTGATTGTATGATTGTGATTGTATGATTGTGATTGTATGATTGTGATTGTATGATTGTGATTGTATGATTGTATTTGGGAGATTGTAATTGTATGATTGCGATGGTATGATTGTGATTGTATGATTGTGATTGTATGCTTGCGATTGTATGATTGTGATTGTATGATTGTGATTGTATGATTGTATTTGGGAGATTGTAATTGTATGATTGTGATTGTATGATTGTGATTGTATGATTGTGATTGTATGATTGTGATTGTGTGATTGTGATTGTATGATTGTGATCTTAGGATTGTGATTGTATGATTGTGATTGTATGATTGTGATTGTATGATTGTGATAGTATGATTGTGATTGTATGATTGTGATTGTATGATTGTGATTGTATGATTTTGATTGTATGATTGTGATAGTATGATTGCGATTGTATGATTTTGATTGTATGATAGTGATTGTATGATTGTGATTGTATGATTGTAATTGTATGATTGTGATGGTATGATTGTGATTGTATGATTGCGGTAGTATGATTGTGATTGTTTGATTGTGATTGTATGATTGTGATTGTATGATTGTGATTGTATGATTGTGATTGTATGATTGCGATTGTATGATTGCGATTGTATGATTGTGATTGCACGATTGTGATTGTATGATTGTGATTGTATGATTTTGATTGTATGATTGTGATTGTATGATTGTGATTGTATGATTGTGATTGTATGATTGTGATTGTAAGATGGTATTTGTATGATTGTGATTGTATAGTAGTAATTGTATGATTGTGATCGTATGATTGTGATTGTATGATTGTGATTGAATGATTGTGAGTGTATGATTGTGATTGTATGATTGTATTTGGGAGATTGTAATTGTATGATTGGGATTGTATGATTGTGATTGCATGATTGTGATTGAATGATTGTGATAGTACGATTGTGATTGTATGATTGTGATTGTATGATTGTATTTGGGAGATTGTAATTGTATGATTGCGATTGTATGATTGTGATTGTATGATTGTGATTGTATGCTTGCGATTGTATGATTGTGATTGTATGATTGCGATTATATGATTGCGATTGTATGATTGCGATTGTATGACAGTGATTGCACGATTGTGATTGTATGATTGTGATTGTATGATTTTGATTGTATGATTGTGATTGTATGATTATGATTGTATGATTGTAATTGTATGATTATGATTGTATGATTGTGATTGTATGATGGTGATGGTATGATTGTGATTGTATGATTGCGATAGTACGATTGCGATTGTATGATTGTGATTGTATGATTATGATTGTATGATTGTGATAGTATGATTGTGATTGTATGATTGTGATTGTATAATTGTGATTGTATGATTGTGATTGTATGATTGTGATTGTATGATTGTGATTGTATGATTGTCATTGTATGATTATGATTGTATGATTGCGATTGCATGATTGTGATTGTATGATTGTGATTGTATGATTGTGATTGTATGATTGTGATTGTGTGATTGTGATAGTATGATTGTGATTGTAAGATTGTGAATGTATGACTGTGATTGTACGATTGTGATTGTATGATTGTGATTGTATGATTATGATTGTATGATTGTAATTGTATGATTATGATTGTATGATTGTGATTGTATGATGGTGATGGTATGATTGTGATTGTATGATTGCGATAGTACGATTGTGATTGTATGATTGTGATTGTAATATTGTGATTGTATGATTGCGATTGTATGATTGTTATTGTATGATTATGATTGTATGATTGTGATTGTATGATTCTGATTGTATGGTTGTGATTGTATGATTGTGATGGTATGATTGTGATCGTATGATTGCGATAGTATGATTGTGACTGTATGATTGTGATTGTATGATTGTGACTGTATGATTGCGTTTGTATGATTGTGATTGTGTGATTGTGATTGTATGATTGCGATTGTATGATTGTGATTGTATGATTGTGATTGTATGATTGTGATAGTATGATTGTGATTGTATGACTCTGATCGTATGACTGTGATTGTATGATTGTGATTGTACGATTGTGATTGTATGATTGTGATTGTCTGATTGTGGTTCTATGATTGTGATTGTATGATTGTGATTGTATGATTGTGATTGTATGATTGTGATTGTATGATTGTGATTGTATGATTGTAATTGTCTGATTATGGTTGTATGATTGTGGTTGCATGATTGTGATTGTATGATTGTGATAGTATGATTGTGATTGTATGATTGTGATTGTATGATTGTGATTGTATGATTTTGATTGTATGATTGTGATAGTATGATTGCGATTGTATGATTTTGATTGTATGATAGTGATTGTATGATTGTGATTGTATGATTGTAATTGTATGATTGTGATGGTATGATTGTGATTGTATGATTGCGGTAGTATGATTGTGATTGTTTGATTGTGATTGTATGATTGTGATTGTATGATTGTGATTGTATGATTGTGATTGTATGATTGCGATTGTATGATTGCGATTGTATGATTGTGATTGCACGATTGTGATTGTATGATTGTGATTGTATGATTTTGATTGTATGATTGTGATTGTATGATTGTGATTGTATGATTGTGATTGTATGATTGTGATTGTAAGATGGTATTTGTATGATTGTGATTGTATAGTAGTAATTGTATGATTGTGATCGTATGATTGTGATTGTATGATTGTGATTGAATGATTGTGAGTGTATGATTGTGATTGTATGATTGTATTTGGGAGATTGTAATTGTATGATTGGGATTGTATGATTGTGATTGTATGATTGTGATTGTATGATTATGATTGTATGATTGTGATTGCATGATTGTGATTGAATGATTGTGATAGTACGATTGTGATTGTATGATTGTGATTGTATGATTGTATTTGGGAGATTGTAATTGTATGATTGCGATTGTATGATTGTGATTGTATGATTGTGATTGTATGCTTGCGATTGTATGATTGTGATTGTATGATTGCGATTATATGATTGCGATTGTATGATTGCGATTGTATGACAGTGATTGCACGATTGTGATTGTATGATTGTGATTGTATGATTGTGATTGTATGATTGTGATTGTGTGATTGTGATTGTATGATTGTGATCTTAGGATTGTGATTGTATGATTGTGATTGTATGATTGTAATTGTATGATTGTGATGGTATGATTGTGATTGTATGATTGCGATAGTATGATTGTGATTGTATGATTGCGATTGTATGATTGTGGTTGTATGATTGTATTTGGGAGATTGTAATTGTATGATTGCGATTGTATGATTGTGATTGAATGATTGTGATTGTATGATTGTGATTGTATGCTTGCGATTGTATGATTATGATTGTATGATTGTGATAGTATGATTGTGATTGTATGATTGTGATTGTATGATTGTATTTGGGAGATTGTAATTGTATGATTGCGATGGTATGATTGTGATTGTATGATTGTGATTGTATGCTTGCGCTTGTATGATTGTAATTGTATGATTGCGATTGTATGATTGTGATTGTATGATTGTGATTGTATGATTGTGATTGTACGATTGTGATTGTATGATTGTAATTGTATGATTATGATTGTATGATTGTGATTGTATGATGGTGATGGTATGATTGTGATTGTATGATTGCGATAGTACGATTGTGATTGTATGATTGTGATTGTAATATTGTGATTGTATGATTGCGATTGTATGATTGTGATTGTATGATTATGATTGTATGATTGTGATTGTATGATTCTGATTGTATGGTTTTGATTGTATGATTGTGATGGTATGATTGTGATCGTATGATTGCGATATTATGATTCTGATTGTATGATTGTGACTGTATGATTGTGACTGTATGATTGCGATTGTATGACTGTGATTGTGTGATTGTGGTTGTATGATTGCGATTGTATGATTGTGATTGTATGATTGTGATTGTATGATTGTGATTGTCTGATTGTGGTTCTATGATTGTGATTGTATGATTGTCATTGTCTGATTATGATTGTATGATTGTGATTGCATGATTGTGATTGTATGATTGTGATAGTATGATTGTGATTGTATGATTGTGATTGTATGATTGTGGTTGTATGATTGTATTTGGGAGATTGTAATTGTAAGATTGTGATTGTATGATTGTGATTGTATGATTGTGATTGTATGATTATGATTGTATAATTGTGATAGTATGATTGTGATTGTATGATTGTGATTGTATGATTGTGATTGTATGATTGTGATTGTATGATTCTGATTGTATGATTGTATTTGGGATATTGTATTTTGGAGATTGTAATTGTATGATTGCGATTGTATGATTGTGATTGTATGATTGTGATTGTATGATTGTGATTGTATGATTGTGATTGTATGATTGTGATTGTGTGATTGTAATTGTATGATTATGATTGTATGATTGTGATTGTATGATGGTGATGGTATGATTGTGATTGTATGATTGCGATAGTATGATTGTGATTGTATGATTGTGATTGTAATATTTTGATTGTATGATTGTGATTGTATGATTGTGATTGTATGATTGTGATTGTATGATTGTGATTGTATGATTGTGATTGTATGATTGTGATTGTGTGATTGTGATTGTATGATTGTGATTGTATGATTGTGATTGTATGATTGTGATTGTATGATTGTGATTGTGTGATTGTAATTGTATGATTATGATTGTATGATTGTAATTGTATGATTGTGATGGTATGATTGTGATTGTATGAATGCGATAGTATGATTGTGATTGTATGATTGTGATTGTATGATTGTGATTGTATGATTATGATTGTATGATTGTGATTGTATGATTGTGGCTGGAAGATTGTGATTGTATGATTGTGATTGTACGATTCTGATTGTATGATTGTGATTGTATGATTGTGATTGTGTGATTGTGATAGTATGATTGTGATTGTAAGATTGTGATTGTATGACTGTGATTGTATGATTGTGATTGTGTGATTGTGATTGTATGATTATGATTGTATGATTGTGATAGTATGATTGTGATTGTATGATTGTGATTGTATAATTGTGATTGTATGATTGTGATTGTATGATTCTGATTGTATGGTTGTGATTGTATGATTGTGATGGTATGATTGTGATCGTATGATTGCGATAGTATGATTGTGACTGTATGATTGTGATTGTATGATTGTGACTGTATGATTGCGTTTGTATGATTGTGATTGTGTGATTGTGATTGTATGATTGTGATTGTATGATTGTGATTGTATGATTGTGATTGTATGATTGTGATAGTATGATTGTGATTGTATGATTGTCATTGTATGATTATGATTGTATGATTGCGATTGCATGATTGTGATTGTATGATTGTGATTGTATGATTGGGATTGTATGATTGTGATTGTATGATTGTGATTGTGTGATTGTGATAGTATGCTTGTGATTGTAAGATTGTGATTGTATGACTGTGATTGTACGATTGTGATTGTATGATTGTGATTGTATGATTATGATTGTATGATTGTAATTGTATGATTATGATTGTATGATTGTGATTGTATGATGGTGATGGTATGATTGTGATTGTATGATTGCGATAGTACGATTGCGATTGTATGATTGTGATTGTATGATTATGATTGTATGATTGTGATAGTATGATTGTGATTGTATGATTGTGATTGTATAATTGTGATTGTATGATTGTGATTGTATGATTGTGATTGTATGATTGTGATTGTATGATTGTCATTGTATGATTATGATTGTATGATTGCGATTGCATGATTGTGATTGTATGATTGTGATTGTATGATTGTGATTGTATGATTGTGATTGTGTGATTGTGATAGTATGATTGTGATTGTAAGATTGTGAATGTATGACTGTGATTGTACGATTGTGATTGTATGATTGTGATTGTATGATTATGATTGTATGATTGTAATTGTATGATTATGATTGTATGATTGTGATTGTATGATGGTGATGGTATGATTGTGATTGTATGATTGCGATAGTACGATTGTGATTGTATGATTGTGATTGTAATATTGTGATTGTATGATTGCGATTGTATGATTGTTATTGTATGATTATGATTGTATGATTGTGATTGTATGATTCTGATTGTATGGTTGTGATTGTATGATTGTGATGGTATGATTGTGATCGTATGATTGCGATAGTATGATTGTGACTGTATGATTGTGATTGTATGATTGTGACTGTATGATTGCGTTTGTATGATTGTGATTGTGTGATTGTGATTGTATGATTGCGATTGTATGATTGTGATTGTATGATTGTGATTGTATGATTGTGATAGTATGATTGTGATTGTATGACTCTGATCGTATGACTGTGATTGTATGATTGTGATTGTACGATTGTGATTGTATGATTGTGATTGTCTGATTGTGGTTCTATGATTGTGATTGTATGATTGTGATTGTATGATTGTGATTGTATGATTGTGATTGTATGATTGTGATTGTATGATTGTAATTGTCTGATTATGGTTGTATGATTGTGGTTGCATGATTGTGATTGTATGATTGTGATAGTATGATTGTGATTGTATGATTGTGATTGTATGATTGTGATTGTATGATTTTGATTGTATGATTGTGATAGTATGATTGCGATTGTATGATTTTGATTGTATGATAGTGATTGTATGATTGTGATTGTATGATTGTAATTGTATGATTGTGATGGTATGATTGTGATTGTATGATTGCGGTAGTATGATTGTGATTGTTTGATTGTGATTGTATGATTGTGATTGTATGATTGTGATTGTATGATTGCGATTGTATGATTGCGATTGTATGATTGTGATTGCACGATTGTGATTGTATGATTGTGATTGTATGATTTTGATTGTATGATTGTGATTGTATGATTGTGATTGTATGATTGTGATTGTATGATTGTGATTGTAAGATGGTATTTGTATGATTGTGATTGTATAGTAGTAATTGTATGATTGTGATCGTATGATTGTGATTGTATGATTGTGATTGAATGATTGTGAGTGTATGATTGTGATTGTATGATTGTATTTGGGAGATTGTAATTGTATGATTGCGATGGTATGATTGTGATTGTATGATTGTGATTGTATGCTTGCGATTGTATGATTGTGATTGTATGATTGTGATTGTATGATTGTATTTGGGAGATTGTAATTGTATGATTGTGATTGTATGATTGTGATTGTATGATTGTGATTGTATGATTGTGATTGTGTGATTGTGATTGTATGATTGTGATCTTAGGATTGTGATTGTATGATTGTGATTGTATGATTGTGATTGTATGATTGTGATAGTATGATTGTGATTGTATGATTGTGATTGTATGATTGTGATTGTATGATTTTGATTGTATGATTGTGATAGTATGATTGCGATTGTATGATTTTGATTGTATGATAGTGATTGTATGATTGTGATTGTATGATTGTAATTGTATGATTGTGATGGTATGATTGTGATTGTATGATTGCGGTAGTATGATTGTGATTGTTTGATTGTGATTGTATGATTGTGATTGTATGATTGTGATTGTATGATTGTGATTGTATGATTGCGATTGTATGATTGCGATTGTATGATTGTGATTGCACGATTGTGATTGTATGATTGTGATTGTATGATTTTGATTGTATGATTGTGATTGTATGATTGTGATTGTATGATTGTGATTGTATGATTGTGATTGTAAGATGGTATTTGTATGATTGTGATTGTATAGTAGTAATTGTATGATTGTGATCGTATGATTGTGATTGTATGATTGTGATTGAATGATTGTGAGTGTATGATTGTGATTGTATGATTGTATTTGGGAGATTGTAATTGTATGATTGGGATTGTATGATTGTGATTGTATGATTGTGATTGTATGATTATGATTGTATGATTGTGATTGCATGATTGTGATTGAATGATTGTGATAGTACGATTGTGATTGTATGATTGTGATTGTATGATTGTATTTGGGAGATTGTAATTGTATGATTGCGATTGTATGATTGTGATTGTATGATTGTGATTGTATGCTTGCGATTGTATGATTGTGATTGTATGATTGCGATTATATGATTGCGATTGTATGATTGCGATTGTATGACAGTGATTGCACGATTGTGATTGTATGATTGTGATTGTATGATTTTGATTGTATGATTGTGATTGTATGATTATGATTGTATGATTGTAATTGTATGATTATGATTGTATGATTGTGATTGTATGATGGTGATGGTATGATTGTGATTGTATGATTGCGATAGTACGATTGCGATTGTATGATTGTGATTGTATGATTATGATTGTATGATTGTGATAGTATGATTGTGATTGTATGATTGTGATTGTATAATTGTGATTGTATGATTGTGATTGTATGATTGTGATTGTATGATTGTGATTGTATGATTGTCATTGTATGATTATGATTGTATGATTGCGATTGCATGATTGTGATTGTATGATTGTGATTGTATGATTGTGATTGTATGATTGTGATTGTGTGATTGTGATAGTATGATTGTGATTGTAAGATTGTGAATGTATGACTGTGATTGTACGATTGTGATTGTATGATTGTGATTGTATGATTATGATTGTATGATTGTAATTGTATGATTATGATTGTATGATTGTGATTGTATGATGGTGATGGTATGATTGTGATTGTATGATTGCGATAGTACGATTGTGATTGTATGATTGTGATTGTAATATTGTGATTGTATGATTGCGATTGTATGATTGTTATTGTATGATTATGATTGTATGATTGTGATTGTATGATTCTGATTGTATGGTTGTGATTGTATGATTGTGATGGTATGATTGTGATCGTATGATTGCGATAGTATGATTGTGACTGTATGATTGTGATTGTATGATTGTGACTGTATGATTGCGTTTGTATGATTGTGATTGTGTGATTGTGATTGTATGATTGCGATTGTATGATTGTGATTGTATGATTGTGATTGTATGATTGTGATAGTATGATTGTGATTGTATGACTCTGATCGTATGACTGTGATTGTATGATTGTGATTGTACGATTGTGATTGTATGATTGTGATTGTCTGATTGTGGTTCTATGATTGTGATTGTATGATTGTGATTGTATGATTGTGATTGTATGATTGTGATTGTATGATTGTGATTGTATGATTGTAATTGTCTGATTATGGTTGTATGATTGTGGTTGCATGATTGTGATTGTATGATTGTGATAGTATGATTGTGATTGTATGATTGTGATTGTATGATTGTGATTGTATGATTTTGATTGTATGATTGTGATAGTATGATTGCGATTGTATGATTTTGATTGTATGATAGTGATTGTATGATTGTGATTGTATGATTGTAATTGTATGATTGTGATGGTATGATTGTGATTGTATGATTGCGGTAGTATGATTGTGATTGTTTGATTGTGATTGTATGATTGTGATTGTATGATTGTGATTGTATGATTGTGATTGTATGATTGCGATTGTATGATTGCGATTGTATGATTGTGATTGCACGATTGTGATTGTATGATTGTGATTGTATGATTTTGATTGTATGATTGTGATTGTATGATTGTGATTGTATGATTGTGATTGTATGATTGTGATTGTAAGATGGTATTTGTATGATTGTGATTGTATAGTAGTAATTGTATGATTGTGATCGTATGATTGTGATTGTATGATTGTGATTGAATGATTGTGAGTGTATGATTGTGATTGTATGATTGTATTTGGGAGATTGTAATTGTATGATTGGGATTGTATGATTGTGATTGTATGATTGTGATTGTATGATTATGATTGTATGATTGTGATTGCATGATTGTGATTGAATGATTGTGATAGTACGATTGTGATTGTATGATTGTGATTGTATGATTGTATTTGGGAGATTGTAATTGTATGATTGCGATTGTATGATTGTGATTGTATGATTGTGATTGTATGCTTGCGATTGTATGATTGTGATTGTATGATTGCGATTATATGATTGTGATTGTATGATTGCGATTGTATGACAGTGATTGCACGATTGTGATTGTATGATTGTGATTGTATGATTTTGATTGTATGATTGTGATTGTATGATTGTGATTGTATGATTGTGATTGTATGATTGTGATTGTATGATTGTATTTGGGAGATTGTAATTGTATGATTGCGATGGTATGATTGTGATTGTATGATTGTGATTGTATGCTTGCGATTGTATGATTGTGATTGTATGATTGTGATTGTATGATTGTATTTGGGAGATTGTAATTGTATGATTGTGATTGTATGATTGTGATTGTATGATTGTGATTGTATGATTGTGATTGTATGATTGTGATTGTGTGATTGTGATTGTATGATTGTGATCTTAGGATTGTGATTGTATGATTGTGATTGTATGATTGTAATTGTATGATTGTGATGGTATGATTGTGATTGTATGATTGCGATAGTATGATTGTGATTGTATGATTGCGATTGTATGATTGTGGTTGTATGATTGTATTTGGGAGATTGTAATTGTATGATTGCGATTGTATGATTGTGATTGAATGATTGTGATTGTATGATTGTGATTGTATGCTTGCGATTGTATGATTATGATTGTATGATTGTGATAGTATGATTGTGATTGTATGATTGTGATTGTATGATTGTATTTGGGAGATTGTAATTGTATGATTGCGATGGTATGATTGTGATTGTATGATTGTGATTGTATGCTTGCGCTTGTATGATTGTAATTGTATGATTGCGATTGTATGATTGTGATTGTATGATTGTGATTGTATGATTGTGATTGTACGATTGTGATTGTATGATTGTAATTGTATGATTATGATTGTATGATTGTGATTGTATGATGGTGATGGTATGATTGTGATTGTATGATTGCGATAGTACGATTGTGATTGTATGATTGTGATTGTAATATTGTGATTGTATGATTGCGATTGTATGATTGTGATTGTATGATTATGATTGTATGATTGTGATTGTATGATTCTGATTGTATGGTTGTGATTGTATGATTGTGATGGTATGATTGTGATCGTATGATTGCGATATTATGATTCTGATTGTATGATTGTGACTGTATGATTGTGACTGTATGATTGCGATTGTATGACTGTGATTGTGTGATTGTGGTTGTATGATTGCGATTGTATGATTGTGATTGTATGATTGTGATTGTATGATTGTGATTGTCTGATTGTGGTTCTATGATTGTGATTGTATGATTGTCATTGTCTGATTATGATTGTATGATTGTGATTGCATGATTGTGATTGTATGATTGTGATAGTATGATTGTGATTGTATGATTGTGATTGTATGATTGTGGTTGTATGATTGTATTTGGGAGATTGTAATTGTAAGATTGTGATTGTATGATTGTGATTGTATGATTGTGATTGTATGATTATGATTGTATAATTGTGATAGTATGATTGTGATTGTATGATTGTGATTGTATGATTGTGATTGTATGATTGTGATTGTATGATTCTGATTGTATGATTGTATTTGGGATATTGTATTTTGGAGATTGTAATTGTATGATTGCGATTGTATGATTGTGATTGTATGATTGTGATTGTATGATTGTGATTGTATGATTGTGATTGTATGATTGTGATTGTGTGATTGTAATTGTATGATTATGATTGTATGATTGTGATTGTATGATGGTGATGGTATGATTGTGATTGTATGATTGCGATAGTATGATTGTGATTGTATGATTGTGATTGTAATATTTTGATTGTATGATTGCGATTGTATGATTGTGATTGTATGATTAGGATTGTATGATTGTGATTGTATGATTGTGATTGTATGATTGTGATAGTATGATTGTGATTGTATGACTGTGATTGTATGACTGTGATTGTATGATTGTGATTGTATGATTGTGATTGTATGATTGTGATTGTCTGATTGTGGTTGTATGATTGTGATTGTATGATTGTGATAGTATGATTGTGATTGTATGACTGTGATTGTATGACTGTGATTGTATGATTGTGTTTGTATGATTGTGATTGTATGATTGTGATTGTCTGACTGTGGTGGTATGATTGTGATTGTATGATTGTGATTCTATGATTGTGATTGTATGATTGTGATTGTATGATTGTAATTGTATGATTGTGATGGTATGATTGTGATTGTATGAATGCGATAGTATGATTGTGATTGTATGATTGTGATTGTATGATTATGATTGTATGATTGTGACTGGAAGATTGTGATTGTATGATTGTGATTGTACGATTCTGATTGTATGATTGCGATTGCATGATTGTGATTGTATGATTGTGATTGTGTGATTGTGATTGTATGATTGTGATTGTATGATTGTGATTGTATGATTGTGATTGTATGATTGTGATTGTATGATTGTGATTGTGTGATTGTAATTGTATGATTATGATTGTATGATTGTAATTGTATGATTGTGATGGTATGATTGTGATTGTATGAATGCGATAGTATGATTGTGATTGTATGATTGTGATTGTATGATTGTGATGGTATGATTGTGATCGTATGATTGCGATAGTATGATTGTGACTGTATGATTGTGATTGTATGATTGTGACTGTATGATTGCGTTTGTATGATTGTGATTGTGTGATTGTGATTGTATGATTGCGATTGTATGATTGTGATTGTATGATTGTGATTGTATGATTGTGATAGTATGATTGTGATTGTATGACTCTGATCGTATGACTGTGATTGTATGATTGTGATTGTACGATTGTGATTGTATGATTGTGATTGTCTGATTGTGGTTCTATGATTGTGATTGTATGATTGTGATTGTATGATTGTGATTGTATGATTGTGATTGTATGATTGTGATTGTATGATTGTGATTGTATGATTGTAATTGTCTGATTATGGTTGTATGATTGTGGTTGCATGATTGTGATTGTATGATTGTGATAGTATGATTGTGATTGTATGATTGTGATTGTATGATTGTGATTGTATGATTTTGATTGTATGATTGTGATAGTATGATTGCGATTGTATGATTTTGATTGTATGATAGTGATTGTATGATTGTGATTGTATGATTGTAATTGTATGATTGTGATGGTATGATTGTGATTGTATGATTGCGGTAGTATGATTGTGATTGTTTGATTGTGATTGTATGATTGTGATTGTATGATTGTGATTGTATGATTGTGATTGTATGATTGCGATTGTATGATTGCGATTGTATGATTGTGATTGCACGATTGTGATTGTATGATTGTGATTGTATGATTTTGATTGTATGATTGTGATTGTACGATTGTGATTGTATGATTGTGATTGTATGATTGTGATTGTAAGATGGTATTTGTATGATTGTGATTGTATAGTAGTAATTGTATGATTGTGATCGTATGATTGTGATTGTATGATTGTGATTGAATGATTGTGAGTGTATGATTGTGATTGTATGATTGTATTTGGGAGATTGTAATTGTATGATTGTGATTGTATGATTGTGATTGTATGATTGTGATTGTATGATTATGATTGTATGATTGTGATTGCATGATTGTGATTGAATGATTGTGATAGTACGATTGTGATTGTATGATTGTGATTGTATGATTGTATTTGGGAGATTGTAATTGTATGATTGCGATTGTATGATTGTGATTGTATGATTGTGATTGTATGCTTGCGATTGTATGATTGTGATTGTATGATTGCGATTATATGATTGCGATTGTATGATTGCGATTGTATGACAGTGATTGCACGATTGTGATTGTATGATTGTGATTGTATGATTTTGATTGTATGATTGTGATTGTATGATTGTGATTGTATGATTGTGATTGTATGATTGTGATTGTATGATTGTGATTGTATGCTTGCGCTTGTATGATTGTAATTGTATGATTGCGATTGTATGATTGTGATTGTATGATTGTGATTGTATGATTGTGATTGTACGATTGTGATTGTATGATTGTAATTGTATGATTATGATTGTATGATTGTGATTGTATGATGGTGATGGTATGATTGTGATTGTATGATTGCGATAGTACGATTGTGATTGTGTGATTGTGATTGTAATATTGTGATTGTATGATTGCGATTGTATGATTGTGATTGTATGATTATGATTGTATGATTGTGATTGTATGATTCTGATTGTATGGTTGTGATTGTATGATTGTGATGGTATGATTGTGATCGTATGATTGCGATATTATGATTCTGATTGTATGATTGTGACTGTATGATTGTGACTGTATGATTGCGATTGTATGACTGTGATTGTGTGATTGTGGTTGTATGATTGCGATTGTATGATTGTGATTGTATGATTGTGATTGTATGATTGTGATTGTCTGATTGTGGTTCTATGATTGTGATTGTATGATTGTCATTGTCTGATTATGATTGTATGATTGTGATTGCATGATTGTGATTGTATGATTGTGATAGTATGATTGTGATTGTATGATTGTGATTGTATGATTGTGGTTGTATGATTGTGTTTGGGAGATTGTAATTGTAAGATTGTGATTGTATGATTGTGATTGTATGATTGTGATTGTATGATTATGATTGTATAATTGTGATAGTATGATTGTGATTGTATGATTGTGATTGTATGATTGTGATTGTATGATTGTGATTGTATGATTCTGATTGTATGATTGTATTTGGGATATTGTATTTTGGAGATTGTAATTGTATGATTGCGATTGTATGATTGTGATTGTATGATTGTGATTGTATGATTGTGATTGTATGATTGTGATTGTATGATTGTGATTGTATGATTGTGATTGTGTGATTGTAATTGTATGATTATGATTGTATGATTGTGATTGTATGATGGTGATGGTATGATTGTGATTGTATGATTGCGATAGTATGATTGTGATTGTATGATTGTGATTGTAATATTTTGATTGTATGATTGCGATTGTATGATTGTGATTGTATGATTAGGATTGTATGATTGTGATTGTATGATTGTGATTGTATGATTGTGATAGTATGATTGTGATTGTATGACTGTGATTGTATGACTGTGATTGTATGATTGTGATTGTATGATTGTGATTGTATGATTGTGATTGTCTGATTGTGGTTGTATGATTGTGATTGTATGATTGTGATAGTATGATTGTGATTGTATGACTGTGATTGTATGACTGTGATTGTATGATTGTGTTTGTATGATTGTGATTGTATGATTGTGATTGTCTGACTGTGGTTGTATGATTGTGATTGTATGATTGTGATTCTATGATTGTGATTGTATGATTGTGATTGTATGATTGTGATTGTATGATTGTGATTGTGTGATTGTGATTGTATGATTGTGATTGTATGATTGTGATTGTATGATTGTGATTGTATGATTGTGATTGTATGATTGTGATTGTGTGATTGTGATGGTATGATTGTGATTGTATGAATGCGATAGTATGATTGTGATTGTATGATTGTGATTGTATGATTATGATTGTATGATTGTGATTGTATGATTGTGACTGGAAGATTGTGATTGTATGATTGTGATTGTACGATTCTGATTGTATGATTGTGATTGTATGATTGTGATTGTGTGATTGTGATAGTATGATTGTGATTGTAAGATTGTGATTGTATGACTGTGATTGTATGATTGTGATTGTATGATTGTGATTGTATGATTATGATTGTATGATTGTGATAGTATGATTGTGATTGTATGATTGTGATTGTATAATTGTGATTGTATGATTGTGATTGTATGATTGTGATTGTATGATTGTGATTGTATGATTGTCATTTTATGATTATGATTGTATGATTGCGATTGCATGATTGTGATTGTATGATTGTGATTGTATGATTGTGATTGTATGATTGTGATTGTATGATTGTGATTGTGTGATTGTGATAGTATGATTGTGATTGTAAGATTGTGATTGTATGACTGTGATTGTACGATTGTGATTGTTTGATTGTAATTGTATGATTATGATTGTATGATTGTGATAGTATGATTGTGATTGTATGATTGTGATTGTATGATTGTGATTGTATGATTCTGATTGTATGATTGTATTTGGGAGATTGTATTTTGGAGATTGTAATTGTATGATTGCGATTCTATGATTGTGACTGTATGATTGTGATTGTATGATTGTGATTGTATGATTGTGATTGTATGATTGTGATTGTATGATTGTAATTGTATGATTATGATTGTATGATCGTGATTGTATGATGGTGATGGTATGATTGTGATTGTATGATTGCGATAGTACGATTGTGATTGTATGATTGTGATTGTAATATTGTGATTGTATGATTGCGATTGTATGATTGTTATTGTATGATTATGATTGTATGATTGTGATTGTATGATTCTGATTGTATGGTTGTGATTGTATGATTGTGATGGTATGATTGTGATCGTATGATTGCGATAGTATGATTGTGACTGTATGACTGTGATTGTATGATTGTGACTGTATGATTGCGTTTGTATGATTGTGATTGTGTGATTGTGATTGTATGATTGCGATTGTATGATTGTGATTGTATGATTGTGATTGTATGATTGTGATAGTATGATTGTGATTGTATGACTCTGATCGTATGACTGTGATTGTATGATTGTGATTGTACGATTGTGATTGTATGATTGTGATTGTCTGATTGTGGTTCTATGATTGTGATTGTATGATTGTGATTGTATGATTGTGATTGTATGATTGTGATTGTATGATTGTGATTGTATGATTGTGATTGTATGATTGTGATTGTATGATTGTAATTGTCTGATTATGGTTGTATGATTGTGGTTGCATGATTGTGATTGTATGATTGTGATAGTATGATTGTGACTGTATGACTGTGATTGTATGATTGTGACTGTATGATTGCGTTTGTATGATTGTGATTGTGTGATTGTGATTGTATGATTGCGATTGTATGATTGTGATTGTATGATTGCGATTGTATGATTGCGATTGTATGATTGTGATTGCACGATTGTGATTGTATGATTGTGATTGTATGATTTTGATTGTATGATTGTGATTGTATGATTGTGATTGTATGATTGTGATTGTATGATTGTGATTGTAAGATGGTATTTGTATGATTGTGATTGTATAGTAGTAATTGTATGATTGTGATCGTATGATTGTGATTGTATGGTTGTGATTGAATGATTGTGAGTGTATGCTTGCGATTGTATGATTGTGATTGTATGATTGTGATTGTATGATTGTGACTGTATGATTGCGATTGTATGACTGTGATTGTGTGATTGTGGTTGTATGATTGCGATTGTATGATTGTGATTGTATGATTGTGATTGTATGATTGTGATAGTATGATAGTGATTGTATGACTGTGATTGTATGACTGTGATTGTATGATTGTGATTGTATGATTGTGATTGTATGATTGTGATTGTCTGATTGTGGTTCTATGATTGTGATTGTATGATTGTCATTGTCTGATTATGATTGTATGATTGTGATTGCATGATTGTGATTGTATGATTGTGATAGTATGATTGTGATTGTATGATTGTGATTGTATGATTGTGGTTGTATGATTGTATTTGGGAGATTGTAATTGTATGATTGCGATTGTATGATTGTGATTGTATGATTGTGATTGTATGATTGTGATTGTATGCTTGCGATTGTATGATTGTGATTGTATGATTCTGATTGTATGATTGTGATTGTATGATTGTGATTGTGTGATTGTGGTAGTATGATTGTGATTGTAAGATTGTGATTGTATGATTGTGATTGTATGATTGTGATTGTATGATTATGATTGTATAATTGTGATAGTATGATTGTGATTGTATGATTGTGATTGTATGATTGTGATTGTATGATTGTGATTGTATGATTGTGATTGTATGATTGTGATTGTATGATTCTGATTGTATGATTGTATTTGGGATATTGTATTTTGGAGATTGTAATTGTATGATTGCGATTGTATGATTGTGATTGTATGATTGTGATTGTATGATTGTGATTGTATGATTGTGATTGTATGATTGTGATTGTATGATTGTGATTGTATGATTGTGATTGTGTGATTGTAATTGTATGATTATGATTGTATGATTGTGATTGTATGATGGTGATGGTATGATTGTGATTGTATGATTGCGATAGTATGATTGTGATTGTATGATTGTGATTGTAATATTTTGATTGTATGATTGCGATTGTATGATTGTGATTATATGATTAGGATTGTATGATTGTGATGGTATGATTGTGATTGTATGATTGTGATAGTATGATTGTGATTGTATGACTGTGATTGTATGACTGTGATTGTATGATTGTGATTGTATGACTGTGATTGTATGATTGTGATTGTCTGATTGTGGTTGTATGATTGTGATTGTATGATTGTGATAGTATGATTGTGATTGTATGACTGTGATTGTATGACTGTGATTGTATGATTGTGTTTGTATGATTGTGATTGTATGATTGTGATTGCCTGACTGTGGTTGTATGATTGTGATTGTATGATTGTGATTCTATGATTGTGATTGTATGATTGTGATTGTATGATTGTGATTGTATGATTGTGATTGTGTGATTGTGATTGTATGATTGTGATCTTATGATTGTGATTGTATGATTGTGATTGTATGATTGTAATTGTATGATTGTGATGGTATGATTGTGATTGTATGAATGCGATAGTATGATTGTGATTGTATGATTGTGATTGTATGATTATGATTGTATGATTGTGATTGTATGATTGTGACTGGAAGATTGTGATTGTATGATTGTGATTGTACGATTCTGATTGTATGATTGTGATTGTATGATTGTGATTGTATGATTGTGATTGTCTGATTGTGGTTCTATGATTGTGATTGTATGATTGTCATTGTCTGATTATGATTGTATGATTGTGATTGCATGATTGTGATTGTATGATTGTGATAGTATGATTGTGATTGTATGATTGTGATTGTATGATTGTGGTTGTATGATTGTATTTGGGAGATTGTAATTGTAAGATTGTGATTGTATGATTGTGATTGTATGATTGTGATTGTATGATTATGATTGTATAATTGTGATAGTATGATTGTGATTGTATGATTGTGATTGTATGATTGTGATTGTATGATTGTGATTGTATGATTGTGGTTGTATGATTGTATTTGGGAGATTGTAATTGTATGATTGCGATTGTATGATTGTGATTGAATGATTGTGATTGTATGATTGTGATTGTATGCTTGCGATTGTATGATTGTGATTGTATGATTGTGATTGTATGATTGTATTTGGGAGATTGTAATTGTATGATTGTGATTGTATGATTGTGATTGTATGATTGTGATTGTATGATTGTGATTGTGTGATTGTGATTGTATGATTGTGATCTTAGGATTGTGATTGTATGATTGTGATTGTATGATTGTAATTGTATGATTGTGATGGTATGATTGTGATTGTATGATTGCGATAGTATGATTGTGATTGTATGATTGCGATTGTATGATGGTGGTTGTATGATTGTATTTGGGAGATTGTAATTGTATGATTGCGATTGTATGATTGTGATTGAATGATTGTGATTGTATGATTGTGATTGTATGCTTGCGATTGTATGATTATGATTGTATGATTGTGATAGTATGATTGTGATTGTATGATTGTGATTGTATGATTGTATTTGGGAGATTGTAATTGTATGATTGCGATGGTATGATTGTGATTGTATGATTGTGATTGTATGCTTGCGCTTGTATGATTGTAATTGTATGATTGCGATTGCATGATTGTGATTGTATGATTGTGATTGTATGATTGTGATTGTACGATTGTGATTGTATGATTGTAATTGTATGATTATGATTGTATGATTGTGATTGTATGATGGTGATGGTATGATTGTGATTGTATGATTGCGATAGTACGATTGTGATTGTATGATTGTGATTGTAATATTGTGATTGTATGATTGCGATTGTATGATTGTGATTGTATGATTATGATTGTATGATTGTGATTGTATGATTCTGATTGTATGGTTGTGATTGTATGATTGTGATGGTATGATTGTGATCGTATGATTGCGATATTATGATTCTGATTGTATGATTGTGACTGTATGATTGTGACTGTATGATTGCGATTGTATGACTGTGATTGTGTGATTGTGGTTGTATGATTGCGATTGTATGATTGTGATTGTATGATTGTGATTGTATGATTGTGATTGTCTGATTGTGGTTCTATGATTGTGATTGTATGATTGTCATTGTCTGATTATGATTGTATGATTGTGATTGCATGATTGTGATTGTATGATTGTGATAGTATGATTGTGATTGTATGATTGTGATTGTATGATTGTGGTTGTATGATTGTATTTGGGAGATTGTAATTGTAAGATTGTGATTGTATGATTGTGATTGTATGATTGTGATTGTATGATTATGATTGTATAATTGTGATAGTATGATTGTGATTGTATGATTGTGATTGTATGATTGTGGTTGTATGATTGTGATTGTATGATTCTGATTGTATGATTGTATTTGGGATATTGTATTTTGGAGATTGTAATTGTATGATTGCGATTGTATGATTGTGATTGTATGATTGTGATTGTATGATTGTGATTGTATGATTGTGATTGTATGATTGTGATTGTGTGATTGTAATTGTATGATTATGATTGTATGATTGTGATTGTATGATGGTGATGGTATGATTGTGATTGTATGATTGCGATAGTATGATTGTGATTGTATGATTGTGATTGTATGATTGTGATTGTAATATTTTGATTGTATGATTGCGATTGTATGATTGTGATTGTATGATTAGGATTGTATGATTGTGATTGTATGATTGTGATTGTATGATTGTGATAGTATGATTGTGATTGTATGACTGTGATTGTATGACTGTGATTGTATGACTGTGATTGTATGATTGTGATTGTATGATTGTGATTGTATGATTGTGATTGTCTGATTGTGGTTGTATGATTGTGATTGTATGATTGTGATAGTATGATTGTGATTGTATGACTGTGATTGTATGACTGTGATTGTATGATTGTGTTTGTATGATTGTGATTGTATGATTGTGATTGTCTGACTGTGCTTGTATGATTGTGATTGTATGATTGTGATTCTATGATTGTGATTGTATGATTGTGATTGTATGATTGTGATTGTATGATTGTGATTGTGTGATTGTGATTGTATGATTGTGATTGTATGATTGTGATTGTATGATTGTGATTGTATGATTGTGATTGTGTGATTGTAATTGTATGATTATGATTGTATGATTGTAATTGTATGATTGTGATGGTATGATTGTGATTGTATGAATGCGATAGTATGATTGTGATTGTATGATTGTGATTGTATGATTATGATTGTATGATTGTGATTGTATGATTGTGACTGGAAGATTGTGATTGTATGATTGTGATTGTACGATTCTGATTGTATGATTGTGATTGTATGATTGTGATTGTGTGATTGTGATAGTATGATTGTGATTGTAAGATTGTGATTGTATGACTGTGATTGTATGATTGTGATTGTATGATTGTGATTGTATGATTATGATTGTATGATTGTGATAGTATGATTGTGATTGTATGATTGTGATTGTATAATTGTGATTGTATGATTGTGATTGTATGATTGTGATTGTATGATTGTGATTGTGTGATTGTGATAGTATGATTGTGATTGTAAGATTGTGATTGTATGACTGTGATTGTACGATTGTGATTGTATGATTGTGATTGTATGATTATGATTGTATGATTGTGATAGTATGATTGTGATTGTATGATTGTGATTGTATGATTGTGATTGTATGATTCTGATTGTATGATTGTATTTGGGAGATTGTATTTTGGAGATTGTAATTGTATGATTGCGATTCTATGATTGGGATTGTATGATTGTGATTGTATGATTGTGATTGTATGATTGTGATTGTATGATTGTAATTGTATGATTATGATTGTATGATTGTGATTGTATGATGGTGATGGTATGATTGTGATTGTATGATTGCGATAGTACGATTGTGATTGTATGATTGTGATTGTAATATTGTGATTGTATGATTGCGATTGTATGATTGTTATTGTATGATTATGATTGTATGATTGTGATTGTATGATTCTGATTGTATGGTTGTGATTGTATGATTGTGATGGTATGATTGTGATCGTATGATTGCGATAGTATGATTGTGACTGTATGATTGTATTTGGGAGATTGTAATTGTATGATTGCGATTGTATGATTGTGATTGTATGATTGTGATTGTATGCTTGCGATTGTATGATTGTGATTGTATGATTGCGATTATATGATTGCGATTGTATGATTGCGATTGTATGACAGTGATTGCACGATTGTGATTGTATGATTGTGATTGTATGATTTTGATTGTATGATTGTGATTGTATGATTGTGATTGTATGATTGTGATTGTATGATTGTGATTGTATGATTGTGATTGTATGATTGTATTTGGGAGATTGTAATTGTATGATTGCGATGGTATGATTGTGATTGTATGATTGTGATTGTATGCTTGCGATTGTATGATTGTGATTGTATGATTGTGATTGTATGATTGTATTTGGGAGATTGTAATTGTATGATTGTGATTGTATGATTGTGATTGTATGATTGTGATTGTATGATTGTGATTGTGTGATTGTGATTGTATGATTGTGATCTTAGGATTGTGATTGTATGATTGTGATTGTATGATTGTAATTGTATGATTGTGATGGTATGATTGTGATTGTATGATTGCGATAGTATGATTGTGATTGTATGATTGCGATTGTATGATTGTGGTTGTATGATTGTATTTGGGAGATTGTAATTGTATGATTGCGATTGTATGATTGTGATTGAATGATTGTGATTGTATGATTGTGATTGTATGCTTGCGATTGTATGATTGAGATTGTATGATTGTGATAGTATGATTGTGATTGTATGATTGTGGTTGTATGATTGTGATTGTATGATTGTGATAGTATGATTGTGATTGTATGACTGTGATTGCATGACTGTGATTGTATGATTGTGTTTGTATGATTGTGATTGTATGATTGTGATTTTCTGACTGTGGTTGTATGATTGTGATTGTATGATTGTGATTCTATGATTGTGATTGTATGATTGTGATTGTATGATTGTGATTGTATGATTGTGATTGTGTGATTGTGATTGTATGATTGTGATTGTATGATTGTGATTGTGTGATTGTGATTGTATGATTATGATTGTATGATTGTGATAGTATGATTGTGATTGTATGATTGTGATTGTATAATTGTGATTGTATGATTGTGATTGTATGATTCTGATTGTATGGTTGTGATTGTATGATTGTGATGGTATGATTGTGATCGTATGATTGCGATAGTATGATTGTGACTGTATGATTGTGATTGTATGATTGTGACTGTATGATTGCGTTTGTATGATTGTGATTGTGTGATTGTGATTGTATGATTGTGATTGTATGATTGTGATTGTATGATTGTGATTGTATGATTGTGATAGTATGATTGTGATTGTATGATTGTCATTGTATGATTATGATTGTATGATTGCGATTGCATGATTGTGATTGTATGATTGTGATTGTATGATTGTGATTGTATGATTGTGATTGTATGATTGTGATTGTGTGATTGTGATAGTATGATTGTGATTGTAAGATTGTGATTGTATGATGGTGATGGTATGATTGTGATTGTATGATTGCGATAGTACGATTGTGATTGTATGATTGTGATTGTAATATTGTGATTGTATGATTGCGATTGTATGATTGTGATTGTATGATTATGATTGTATGATTGTGATTGTATGATTCTGATTGTATGGTTGTGATTGTATGATTGTGATGGTATGATTGTGATCGTATGATTGCGATAGTATGATTGTGACTGTATGATTGTGATTGTATGATTGTGACTGTATGATTGCGATTGTATGATTGTGATTGTGTGATTGTGATTGTATGATTGCGATTGTATGATTGTGATTGTATGATTGTGATTGTATGATTGTGATAGTATGATTGTGATTGTATGACTCTGATCGTATGACTGTGATTGTATGATTGTGATTGTACGATTGTGATTGTATGATTGTGATTGTCTGATTGTGGTTCTATGATTGTGATTGTATGATTGTGATTGTATGATTGTGATTGTATGATTGTGATTGTATGATTGTGATTGTATGATTGTAATTGTCTGATTATGGTTGTATGATTGTGGTTGCATGATTGTGATTGTATGATTGTGATAGTATGATTGTGATTGTATGATTGTGATTGTATGATTGTGATTGTATGATTTTGATTGTATGAGTGTGATAGTATGATTGCGATTGTATGATTTTGATTGTATGATTGCGATTGTATGATTGTGATTGCACGATTGTGATTGTATGAATGTGATTGTATGATTTTGATTGTATGATTGTGATTGTATGATTGTGATTGTATGATTGTGATTGTATGATTGTGATTGTAAGATGGTATTTGTATAATTGTGATTGTATAGTAGTAATTGTATGATTGTGATCGTATGATTGTGATTGTATGATTGTGATTGAATGATTGTGAGTGTATGATTGTGATTGTATGATTGTATTTGGGAGATTGTAATTGTATGATTGGGATTGTATGATTGTGATTGTATGATTGTGATTGTATGATTATGATTGTATGATAGTGATTGCATGATTGTGATTGAATGATTGTGATAGTACGATTGTGATTGTATGATTGTGATTGTATGATTGTATTTGGGAGATTGTAATTGTATGATTGCGATTGTATGATTGTGATTGTATGATTGTGATTGTATGCTTGCGATTGTATGATTGTGATTGTATGATTGCGATTATATGATTGCGATTGTATGATTGCGATTGTATGACAGTGATTGCACGATTGTGATTGTATGATTGTGATTGTATGATTTTGATTGTATGATTGTGATTGTATGATTGTGATTGTATGATTGTGATTGTATGATTGTGATTGTATGATTGTGATTGTATGATTGTATTTGGGAGATTGTAATTGTATGATTGCGATGGTATGATTGTGATTGTATGATTGTGATTGTATGCTTGCGATTGTATGATTGTGATTGTATGATTGTGATTGTATGATTGTATTTGGGAGATTGTAATTGTATGATTGTGATTGTATGATTGTGATTGTATGATTGTGATTGTATGATTGTGATTGTGTGATTGTGATTGTATGATTGTGATCTTAGGATTGTGATTGTATGATTGTGATTGTATGATTGTAATTGTATGATTGTGATGGTATGATTGTGATTGTATGATTGCGATAGTATGATTGTGATTGTATGATTGCGATTGTATGATTGTGGTTGTATGATTGTATTTGGGAGATTGTAATTGTATGATTGCGATTGTATGATTGTGATTGAATGATTGTGATTGTATGATTGTGATTGTATGCTTGCGATTGTATGATTGTGATTGTATGATTGTGATAGTATGATTGTGATTGTATGATTGTGGTTGTATGATTGTGATTGTATGATTGTGATAGTATGATTGTGATTGTATGACTGTGATTGTATGACTGTGATTGTATGATTGTGTTTGTATGATTGTGATTGTATGATTGTGATTTTCTGACTGTGGTTGTATGATTGTGATTGTATGATTGTGATTCTATGATTGTGATTGTATGATTGTGATTGTATGATTGTGATTGTATGATTGTGATTGTGTGATTGTGATTGTATGATTGTGATTGTATGATTGCGATTGTGTGATTGTGATTGTATGATTATGATTGTATGATTGTGATAGTATGATTGTGATTGTATGATTGTGATTGTATAATTGTGATTGTATGATTGTGATTGTATGATTCTGATTGTATGGTTGTGATTGTATGATTGTGATGGTATGATTGTGATCGTATGATTGCGATAGTATGATTGTGACTGTATGATTGTGATTGTATGATTGTGACTGTATGATTGCGTTTGTATGATTGTGATTGTGTGATTGTGATTGTATGATTGTGATTGTATGATTGTGATTGTATGATTGTGATTGTATGATTGTGATAGTATGATTGTGATTGTATGATTGTCATTGTATGATTATGATTGTATGATTGCGATTGCATGATTGTGATTGTATGATTGTGATTGTATGATTGTGATTGTATGATTGTGATTGTATGATTGTGATTGTGTGATTGTGATAGTATGATTGTGATTGTAAGATTGTGATTGTATGACTGTGATTGTACGATTGTGATTGTATGATTGTGATTGTATGATTATGATTGTATGATTGTAATTGTATGATTATGATTGTATGATTGTGATTGTATGATGGTGATGGTATGATTGTGATTGTATGATTGCGATAGTACGATTGCGATTGTATGATTGTGATTGTATGATTATGATTGTATGATTGTGATAGTATGATTGTGATTGTATGATTGTGATTGTATGATTGTCATTGTATGATTATGATTGTATGATTGCGATTGCATGATTGTGATTGTATGATTGTGATTGTATGATTGTGATTGTATGATTGTGATTGTGTGATTGTGATAGTATGATTGTGATTGTAAGATTGTGAATGTATGACTGTGATTGTACGATTGTGATTGTATGATTGTGATTGTATGATTATGATTGTATGATTGTAATTGTATGATTATGATTGTATGATTGTGATTGTATGATGGTGATGGTATGATTGTGATTGTATGATTGCGATAGTACGATTGTGATTGTATGATTGTGATTGTAATATTGTGATTGTATGATTGCGATTGTATGATTGTTATTGTATGATTATGATTGTATGATTGTGATTGTATGATTCTGATTGTATGGTTGTGATTGTATGATTGTGATGGTATGATTGTGATCGTATGATTGCGATAGTATGATTGTGACTGTATGATTGTGATTGTATGATTGTGACTGTATGATTGCGTTTGTATGATTGTGATTGTGTGATTGTGATTGTATGATTGCGATTGTATGATTGTGATTGTATGATTGTGATTGTATGATTGTGATAGTATGATTGTGATTGTATGACTCTGATCGTATGACTGTGATTGTATGATTGTGATTGTACGATTGTGATTGTACGATTGTGATTGTATGATTGTGATTGTCTGATTGTGGTTCTATGATTGTGATTGTATGATTGTGATTGTATGATTGTGATTGTATGATTGTGATTGTATGATTGTAATTGTCTGATTATGGTTGTATGATTGTGGTTGCATGATTGTGATTGTATGATTGTGATAGTATGATTGTGATTGTATGATTGTGATTGTATGATTGTGATTGTATGATTTTGATTGTATGATTGTGATAGTATGATTGCGTTTGTATGATTTTGATTGTATGATAGTGATTGTATGATTGTGATTGTATGATTGTAATTGTATGATTGTGATGGTATGATTGTGATTGTATGATTGCGGTAGTATGATTGTGATTGTTTGATTGTGATTGTATGATTGTGATTGTATGATTGTGATTGTATGATTGTGATTGTATGATTGCGATTGTATGATTGCGATTGTATGATTGTGATTGCACGATTGTGATTGTATGATTGTGATTGTATGATTTTGATTGTATGATTGTGATTGTATGATTGTGATTGTATGATTGTGATTGTATGATTGTGATTGTAAGATGGTATTTGTATGATTGTGATTGTATAGTAGTAATTGTATGATTGTGATCGTATGATTGTGATTGTATGATTGTGATTGAATGATTGTGAGTGTATGATTGTGATTGTATGATTGTATTTGGGAGATTGTAATTGTATGATTGGGATTGTATGATTGTGATTGTATGATTGTGATTGTATGATTATGATTGTATGATTGTGATTGCATGATTGTGATTGAATGATTGTGATAGTACGATTGTGATTGTATGATTGTGATTGTATGATTGTATTTGGGAGATTGTAATTGTATGATTGCGATTGTATGATTGTGATTGTATGATTGTGATTGTATGCTTGCGATTGTATGATTGTGATTGTATGATTGCGATTATATGATTGCGATTGTATGATTGCGATTGTATGACAGTGATTGCACGATTGTGATTGTATGATTGTGATTGTATGATTTTGATTGTATGATTGTGATTGTATGATTGTGATTGTATGATTGTGATTGTATGATTGTGATTGTATGATTGTATTTGGGAGATTGTAATTGTATGATTGCGATGGTATGATTGTGATTGTATGATTGTGATTGTATGCTTGCGATTGTATGATTGTGATTGTATGATTGTGATTGTATGATTGTATTTGGGAGATTGTAATTGTATGATTGTGATTGTATGATTGTGATTGTATGATTGTGATTGTATGATTGTGATTGTGTGATTGTGATTGTATGATTGTGATCTTAGGATTGTGATTGTATGATTGTGATTGTATGATTGTAATTGTATGATTGTGATGGTATGATTGTAATTGTATGATTGCGATTGTATGATTGTGATTGAATGATTGTGATTGTATGATTGTGATTGTATGCTTGCGATTGTATGATTATGATTGTATGATTGTGATAGTATGATTGTGATTGTATGATTGTGATTGTATAATTGTATTTGGGAGATTGTAATTGTATGATTGCGATGGTATGATTGTGATTGTATGATTGTGATTGTATGCTTGCGCTTGTATGATTGTAATTGTATGATTGCGATTGTATGATTGTGATTGTATGATTGTGATTGTATGATTGTGATTGTACGATTGTGATTGTATGATTGTAATTGTATGATTATGATTGTATGATTGTGATTGTATGATGGTGATGGTATGATTGTGATTGTATGATTGCGATAGTACGATTGTGATTGTATGATTGTGATTGTAATATTGTGATTGTATGATTGCGATTGTATGATTGTGATTGTATGATTATGATTGTATGATTGTGATTGTATGATTCTGATTGTATGGTTGTGATTGTATGATTGTGATGGTATGATTGTGATCGTATGATTGCGATATTATGATTCTGATTGTATGATTGTGACTGTATGATTGTGACTGTATGATTGCGATTGTATGACTGTGATTGTGTGATTGTGGTTGTATGATTGCGATTGTATGATTGTGATTGTATGATTGTGATTGTATGATTGTGATTGTCTGATTGTGGTTCTATGATTGTGATTGTATGATTGTCATTGTCTGATTATGATTGTATGATTGTGATTGCATGATTGTGATTGTATGATTGTGATAGTATGATTGTGATTGTATGATTGTGATTGTATGATTGTGGTTGTATGATTGTATTTGGGAGATTGTAATTGTAAGATTGTGATTGTATGATTGTGATTGTATGATTGTGATTGTATGATTATGATTGTATAATTGTGATAGTATGATTGTGATTGTATGATTGTGATTGTATGATTGTGATTGTATGATTGTGATTGTATGATTCTGATTGTATGATTGTATTTGGGATATTGTATTTTGGAGATTGTAATTGTATGATTGCGATTGTATGATTGTGATTGTATGATTGTGATTGTATGATTGTGATTGTATGATTGTGATTGTATGATTGTGATTGTGTGATTGTAATTGTATGATTATGATTGTATGATTGTGATTGTATGATGGTGATGGTATGATTGTGATTGTATGATTGCGATAGTATGATTGTGATTGTATGATTGTGATTGTAATATTTTGATTGTATGATTGCGATTGTATGATTGTGATTGTATGATTAGGATTGTATGATTGTGATTGTATGATTGTGATTGTATGATTGTGATAGTATGATTGTGATTGTATGACTGTGATTGTATGACTGTGATTGTATGATTGTGATTGTATGATTGTGATTGTATGATTGCGATTGTCTGATTGTGGTTGTATGATTGTGATTGTATGATTGTGATAGTATGATTGTGATTGTATGACTGTGATTGTATGACTGTGATTGTATGATTGTGTTTGTATGATTGTGATTGTATGATTGTGATTGTCTGACTGTGGTTGTATGATTGTGATTGTATGATTGTGATTCTATGATTGTGATTGTATGATTGTGATTGTATGATTGTGATTGTATGATTGTGATTGTGTGATTGTGATTGTATGATTGTGATTGTATGATTGTGATTGTATGATTGTGATTGTATGATTGTGATTGTATGATTGTGATTGTGTGATTGTAATTGTATGATTATGATTGTATGATTGTAATTGTATGATTGTGATGGTATGATTGTGATTGTATGAATGCGATAGTATGATTGTGATTGTATGATTGTGATTGTATGATTATGATTGTATGATTGTGATTGTATGATTGTGACTGGAAGATTGTGATTGTATGATTGTGATTGTACGATTCTGATTGTATGATTGTGATTGTATGATTGTGATTGTGTGATTGTGATAGTATGATTGTGATTGTAAGATTGTGATTGTATGACTGTGATTGTATGATTGTGATTGTATGATTGTGATTGTATGATTATGATTGTATGATTGTGATAGTATGATTGTGATTGTATGATTGTGATTGTATAATTGTGATTGTATGATTGTGATTGTATGATTGTGATTGTATGATTGTGATTGTATGATTGTCATTGTATGATTATGATTGTATGATTGCGATTGCATGATTGTGATTGTATGATTGTGATTGTATGATTGTGATTGTATGATTGTGATTGTATGATTGTGATTGTATGATTGTGATTGTATGATTGTGATTGTGTGATTGTGATAGTATGATTGTGATTGTAAGATTGTGATTGTATGACTGTGATTGTACGATTGTGATTGTTTGATTGTGATTGTATGATTATGATTGTATGATTGTGATAGTATGATTGTGATTGTATGATTGTGATTGTATGATTGTGATTGTATGATTCTGATTGTATGATTGTATTTGGGAGATTGTATTTTGGAGATTGTAATTGTATGATTGCGATTCTATGATTGTGATTGTATGATTGTGATTGTATGATTGTGATTGTATGATTGTGATTGTATGATTGTGATTGTATGATTGTGATTGTATGATTGTGAATGTATGATTGTAATTGTACGATTATGATTGTATGATTGTGATTGTATGATGGTGATGGTATGATTGTGATTGTATGATTGCGATAGTACGATTGTGATTGTATGATTGTGATTGTAATATTGTGATTGTATGATTGCGATTGTATGATTGTTATTGTATGATTATGATTGTATGATTGTGATTGTATGATTCTGATTGTATGGTTGTGATTGTATGATTGTGATGGTATGATTGTGATCGTATGATTGCGATAGTATGATTGTGACTGTATGACTGTGATTGTATGATTGTGACTGTATGATTGCGTTTGTATGATTGTGATTGTGTGATTGTGATTGTATGATTGCGATTGTATGATTGTGATTGTATGATTGTGATTGTATGATTGTGATAGTATGATTGTGATTGTATGACTCTGATCGTATGACTGTGATTGTATGATTGTGATTGTACGATTGTGATTGTATGATTGTGATTGTCTGATTGTGGTTCTATGATTGTGATTGTATGATTGTGATTGTATGATTGTGATTGTATGATTGTGATTGTATGATTGTGATTGTATGATTGTGATTGTATGATTGTAATTGTCTGATTATGGTTGTATGATTGTGGTTGCATGATTGTGATTGTATGATTGTGATAGTATGATTGTGACTGTATGACTGTGATTGTATGATTGTGACTGTATGATTGCGTTTGTATGATTGTGATTGTGTAATTGTGATTGTATGATTGCGATTGTATGATTGTGATTGTATGATTGCGATTGTATGATTGCGATTGTATGATTGTGATTGCACGATTGTGATTGTATGATTGTGATTGTATGATTTTGATTGTATGATTGTGATTGTATGATTGTGATTGTATGATTGTGATTGTATGATTGTGATTGTAAGATGGTATTTGTATGATTGTGATTGTATAGTAGTAATTGTATGATTGTGATCGTATGATTGTGATTGTATGGTTGTGATTGAATGATTGTGAGTGTATGCTTGCGATTGTATGATTGTGATTGTATGATTGTGATTGTATGATTGTGACTGTATGATTGCGATTGTATGACTGTGATTGTGTGATTGTGGTTGTATGATTGCGATTGTATGATTGTGATTGTATGATTGTGATTGTATGATTGTGATAGTATGATAGTGATTGTATGACTGTGATTGTATGACTGTGATTGTATGATTGTGATTGTATGATTGTGATTGTATGATTGTGATTGTCTGATTGTGGTTCTATGATTGTGATTGTATGATTGTCATTGTCTGATTATGATTGTATGATTGTGATTGCATGATTGTGATTGTATGATTGTGATAGTATGATTGTGATTGTATGATTGTGATTGTATGATTGTGGTTGTATGATTGTATTTGGGAGATTGTAATTGTATGATTGCGATTGTATGATTGTGATTGTATGATTGTGATTGTATGATTGTGATTGTATGCTTGCGATTGTATGATTGTGATTGTATGATTCTGATTGTATGATTGTCATTGTATGATTGTGATTGTGTGATTGTGGTAGTATGATTGTGATTGTAAGATTGTGATTGTATGATTGTGATTGTATGATTGTGATTGTATGATTATGATTGTATAATTGTGATAGTATGATTGTGATTGTATGATTGTGATTGTATGATTGTGATTGTATGATTGTGATTGTATGATTGTGATTGTATGATTCTGATTGTATGATTGTATTTGGGATATTGTATTTTGGAGATTGTAATTGTATGATTGCGATTGTATGATTGTGATTGTATGATTGTGATTGTATGATTGTGATTGTATGATTGTGATTGTATGATTGTGAATGTGTGATTGTAATTGTATGATTATGATTGTATGATTGTGATTGTATGATGGTGATGGTATGATTGTGATTGTATGATTGCGATAGTATGATTGTGATTGTATGATTGTGATTGTAATATTTTGATTGTATGATTGCGATTGTATGATTGTGATTATATGATTAGGATTGTATGATTGTGATGGTATGATTGTGATTGTATGATTGTGATAGTATGATTGTGATTGTATGACTGTGATTGTATGACTGTGATTGTATGATTGTGATTGTATGACTGTGATTGTATGATTGTGATTGTCTGATTGTGGTTGTATGATTGTGATTGTATGATTGTGATAGTATGATTGTGATTGTATGACTGTGATTGTATGACTGTGATTGTATGATTGTGTTTGTATGATTGTGATTGTATGATTGTGATTGCCTGACTGTGGTTGTATGATTGTGATTGTATGATTGTGATTCTATGATTGTGATTGTATGATTGTGATTGTATGATTGTGATTGTATGATTGTGATTGTGTGATTGTGATTGTATGATTGTGATCTTATGATTGTGATTGTATGATTGTGATTGTATGATTGTAATTGTATGATTGTGATGGTATGATTGTGATTGTATGAATGCGATAGTATGATTGTGATTGTATGATTGTGATTGTATGATTATGATTGTATGATTGTGATTGTATGATTGTGACTGGAAGATTGTGATTGTATGATTGTGATTGTACGATTCTGATTGTATGATTGTGATTGTATGATTGTGATTGTATGATTGTGATTGTCTGATTGTGGTTCTATGATTGTGATTGTATGATTGTCATTGTCTGATTATGATTGTATGATTGTGATTGCATGATTCTGATTGTATGATTGTGATAGTATGATTGTGATTGTATGATTGTGATTGTATGATTGTGGTTGTATGATTGTATTTGGGAGATTGTAATTGTATGATTGCGATTGTATGATTGTGATTGAATGATTGTGATTGTATGATTGTGATTGTATGCTTGCGATTGTATGATTGTGATTGTATGATTGTGATTGTATGATTGTATTTGGGAGATTGTAATTGTATGATTGTGATTGTATGATTGTGATTGTATGATTGTGATTGTATGATTGTGATTGTGTGATTGTGATTGTATGATTGTGATCTTAGGATTGTGATTGTATGATTGTGATTGTATGATTGTAATTGTATGATTGTGATGGTATGATTGTGATTGTATGATTGCGATAGTATGATTGTGATTGTATGATTGCGATTGTATGATTGTGGTTGTATGATTGTATTTGGGAGATTGTAATTGTATGATTGCGATTGTATGATTGTGATTGAATGATTGTGATTGTATGATTGTGATTGTATGCTTGCGATTATATGATTATGATTGTATGATTGTGATAGTATGATTGTGATTGTATGATTGTGATTGTATGATTGTATTTGGGAGATTGTAATTGTATGATTGCGATGGTATGATTGTGATTGTATGATTGTGATTGTATGCTTGCGCTTGTATGATTGTAATTGTATGATTGCGATTGTATGATTGTGATTGTATGATTGTGATTGTATGATTGTGATTGTACGATTGTGATTGTATGATTGTAATTGTATGATTATGATTGTATGATTGTGATTGTATGATGGTGATGGTATGATTGTGATTGTATGATTGCGATAGTACGATTGTGATTGTATGATTGTGATTGTAATATTGTGATTGTATGATTGCGATTGTATGATTGTGATTGTATGATTATGATTGTATGATTGTGATTGTATGATTCTGATTGTATGGTTGTGATTGTATGATTGTGATGGTATGATTGTGATCGTATGATTGCGATATTATGATTCTGATTGTATGATTGTGACTGTATGATTGTGACTGTATGATTGCGATTGTATGACTGTGATTGTGTGATTGTGGTTGTATGATTGCGATTGTATGATTGTGATTGTATGATTGTGATTGTATGATTGTGATTGTCTGATTGTGGTTCTATGATTGTGATTGTATGATTGTCATTGTCTGATTATGATTGTATGATTGTGATTGCATGATTGTGATTGTATGATTGTGATAGTATGATTGTGATTGTATGATTGTGATTGTATGATTGTGGTTGTATGATTGTATTTGGGAGATTGTAATTGTAAGATTGTGATTGTATGATTGTGATTGTATGATTGTGATTGTATGATTATGATTGTATAATTGTGATAGTATGATTGTGATTGTATGATTGTGATTGTATGATTGTGATTGTATGATTGTGATTGTATGATTCTGATTGTATGATTGTATTTGGGATATTGTATTTTGGAGATTGTAATTGTATGATTGCGATTGTATGATTGTGATTGTATGATTGTGATTGTATGATTGTGATTGTATGATTGTGATTGTATGATTGTGATTGTGTGATTGTAATTGTATGATTATGATTGTATGATTGTGATTGTATGATGGTGATGGTATGATTGTGATTGTATGATTGCGATAGTATGATTGTGATTGTATGATTGTGATTGTAATATTTTGATTGTATGATTGCGATTGTATGATTGTGATTGTATGATTGTGATTGTATGATTAGGATTGTATGATTGTGATTGTATGATTGTGATTGTATGATTGTGATAGTATGATTGTGATTGTATGACTGTGATTGTATGACTGTGATTGTATGATTGTGATTGTATGATTGTGATTGTATGATTGTGATTATCTGATTGTGGTTGTATGATTGTGATTGTATGATTGTGATAGTATGATTGTGATTGTATGATTGTGATTGTGTGATTGTGATTGTATGATTGTGATTGTATGATTGTGATTGTATGATTGTGATTGTATGATTGTGATTGTATGATTGTGATTGTGTGATTGTAATTGTATGATTATGATTGTATGATTGTAATTGTATTATTGTGATGGTATGATTGTGATTGTATGAATGCGATAGTATGATTGTGATTGTATGATTGTGATTGTATGCTTGCGATTGTATGATTGTGATTGTATGATTGTGATTGTATGATTGTATTTGGGAGATTGTAATTGTATGATTGTGATTGTATGATTGTGATTGTATGATTGTGATTGTATGATTGTGATTGTATGATTGTGATTGTGTGATTGTGATTGTATGATTGTGATCTTAGGATTGTGATTGTATGATTGTGATTGTATGATTGTAATTGTATGATTGTGATGGTATGGTTGTGATTGTATGATTGCGATAGTATGATTGTGATTGTATGATTGCGATTGTATGATTGTGGTTGTATGATTGTATTTGGGAGATTGTAATTGTATGATTGCGATTGTATGATTGTGATTGAGTGATTGTGATTGTATGATTGTGATTGTATGCTTGCGATTGTATGATTGTGATTGTATGATTGTGATAGTATGATTGTGATTGTATGATTGTGGTTGTATGATTGTGATTGTATGATTGTGATAGTATGATTGTGATTGTATGACTGTGATTGTATGACTGTGATTGTATGATTGTGTTTGTATGATTGTGATTGTATGATTGTGATTTTCTGACTGTGGTTGTATGATTGTGATTGTATGATTGTGATTCTATGATTGTGATTGTATGATTGTGATTGTATGATTGTGATTGTATGATTGTGATTGTATGATTGTGATTGTGTGATTGTGATTGTATGATTGTGATTGTATGATTGTGATTGTATGATTGTGATTGTATGATTGTGATTGTGTGATTGTAATTGTATGATTATGATTGTATGATTGTAATTGTATGATTGTGATGGTATGATTGTGATTGTATGAATGCGATAGTATGATTGTGATTGTATGATTGTGATTGTATGATTGTGATTGTATGATTATGATTGTATGATTGTGATTGTATGATTGTGGCTGGAAGATTGTGATTGTATGATTGTGATTGTACGATTCTGATTGTATGATTGTGATTGTATGATTGTGATTGTGTGATTGTGATAGTATGATTGTGATTGTAAGATTGTGATTGTATGACTGTGATTGTATGATTGTGATTGTGTGATTGTGATTGTATGATTATGATTGTATGATTGTGATAGTATGATTGTGATTGTATGATTGTGATTGTATAATTGTGATTGTATGATTGTGATTGTATGATTCTGATTGTATGGTTGTGATTGTATGATTGTGATGGTATGATTGTGATCGTATGATTGCGATAGTATGATTGTGACTGTATGATTGTGATTGTATGATTTTGATTGTATGATTGCGTTTGTATGATTGTGATTGTGTGATTGTGATTGTATGATTGTGATTGTATGATTGTGATTGTATGATTGTGATTGTATGATTGTGATAGTATGATTGTGATTGTATGATTGTCATTGTATGATTATGATTGTATGATTGCGATTGCATGATTGTGATTGTATGATTGTGATTGTATGATTGTGATTGTATGATTGTGATTGTATGATTGTGATTGTGTGATTGTGATAGTATGATTGTGATTGTAAGATTGTGATTGTATGACTGTGATTGTACGATTGTGATAGTATGATAGTGATTGTATGACTGTGATTGTATGACTGTGATTGTATGATTGTGATTGTGTGATTGTGATTGTATGATTGCGATTGTATGATTGTGATTGCACGATTGTGATTGTATGATTGTGATTGTATGATTTTGATTGTATGATTGTGATTGTATGATTGTGATTGTATGATTGTGATTGTATGATTGTGATTGTAAGATGGTATTTGTATGATTGTGATTGTATAGTAGTAATTGTATGATTGTGATCGTATGATTGTGATTGTATGGTTGTGATTGAATGATTGTGAGTGTATGCTTGCGATTGTATGATTGTGATTGTATGATTGTGATTGTATGATTGTGACTGTATGATTGCGATTGTATGACTGTGATTGTGTGATTGTGGTTGTATGATTGCGATTGTATGATTGTGATTGTATGATTGTGATTGTATGATTGTGATAGTATGATAGTGATTGTATGACTGTGATTGTATGACTGTGATTGTATGATTGTGATTGTATGATTGTGATTGTATGATTGTGATTGTCTGATTGTGGTTCTATGATTGTGATTGTATGATTGTCATTGTCTGATTATGATTGTATGATTGTGATTGCATGATTGTGATTGTATGATTGTGATAGTATGATTGTGATTGTATGATTGTGATTGTATGATTGTGGTTGTATGATTGTATTTGGGAGATTGTAATTGTATGATTGCGATTGTATGATTGTGATTGTATGATTGTGATTGTATGATTGTGATTGTATGCTTGCGATTGTATGATTGTGATTGTATGATTCTGATTGTATGATTGTGATTGTATGATTGTGATTGTGTGATTGTGGTAGTATGATTGTGATTGTATGATTGTGATTGTATGATTGTGATTGTATGATTGTGATTGTATGATTGTGATTGTATGATTATGATTGTATAATTGTGATAGTATGATTGTGATTGTATGATTGTGATTGTATGATTGTGATTGTATGATTGTGATTGTATGATTGTGATTGTATGATTCTGATTGTATGATTGTATTTGGGATATTGTATTTTGGAGATTGTAATTGTATGATTGCGATTGTATGATTGTGATTGTATGATTGTGATTGTATGATTGTGATTGTATGATTGTGATTGTATGATTGTGATTGTGTGATTGTAATTGTATGATTATGATTGTATGATTGTGATTGTATGATGGTGATGGTATGATTGTGATTGTATGATTGCGATAGTATGATTGTGATTGTATGATTGTGATTGTAATATTTTGATTGTATGATTGCGATTGTATGATTGTGATTATATGATTAGGATTGTATGATTGTGATGGTATGATTGTGATTGTATGATTGTGATAGTATGATTGTGATTGTATGACTGTGATTGTATGACTGTGATTGTATGATTGTGATTGTATGACTGTGATTGTATGATTGTGATTGTCTGATTGTGGTTGTATGATTGTGATTGTATGATTGTGATAGTATGATTGTGATTGTATGACTGTGATTGTATGACTGTGATTGTATGATTGTGTTTGTATGATTGTGATTGTATGATTGTGATTGCCTGACTGTGGTTGTATGATTGTGATTGTGTGATTGTGATTCTATGATTGTGATTGTATGATTGTGATTGTATGATTGTGATTGTATGATTGTGATTGTGTGATTGTGATTGTATGATTGTGATCTTATGATTGCGATTGTATGATTGTGATTGTATGATTGTAATTGTATGATTGTGATGGTATGATTGTGATTGTATGAATGCGATAGTATGATTGTGATTGTATGATTGTGATTGTATGATTATGATTGTATGATTGTGATTGTATGATTGTGACTGGAAGATTGTGATTGTATGATTGTGATTGTACGATTCTGATTGTATGATTGTGATTGTATGATTGTGATTGTATGATTGTGATTGTCTGATTGTGGTTCTATGATTGTGATTGTATGATTGTCATTGTCTGATTATGATTGTATGATTGTGATTGCATGATTGTGATTGTATGATTCTGATAGTATGATTGTGATTGTATGATTGTGATTGTATGATTGTGGTTGTATGATTGTATTTGGGAGATTGTAATTGTATGATTGCGATTGTATGATTGTGATTGAATGATTGTGATTGTATGATTGTGATTGTATGCTTGCGATTGTATGATTGTGATTGTATGATTGTGATTGTATGATTGTATTTGGGAGATTGTAATTGTATGATTGTGATTGTATGATTGTGATTGTATGATTGTGATTGTATGATTGTGACTGTGTGATTGTGATTGTATGATTGTGATCTTAGGATTGTGATTGTATGATTGTGATTGTATGATTGTAATTGTATGATTGTGATGGTATGATTGTGATTGTATGATTGCGATAGTATGATTGTGATTGTATGATTGCGATTGTATGATTGTGGTTGTATGATTGTATTTGGGAGATTGTAATTGTATGATTGCGATTGTATGATTGTGATTGAATGATTGTGATTGTATGATTGTAATTGTATGATTGTGATGGTATGATTGTGATTGTATGAATGCGATAGTATGATTGTGATTGTATGATTGTGATTGTATGATTATGATTGTATGATTGTGATTGTATGATTGTGACTGGAAGATTGTGATTGTATGATTGTGATTGTACGATTCTGATTGTATGATTGTGATTGTATGATTGTGATTGTATGATTGTGATTGTCTGATTGTGGTTCTATGATTGTGATTGTATGATTGTCATTGTCTGATTATGATTGTATGATTGTGATTGCATGATTGTGATTGTATGATTGTGATAGTATGATTGTGATTGTATGATTGTGATTGTATGATTGTGGTTGTATGATTGTATTTGGGAGATTGTAATTGTATGATTGCGATTGTATGATTGTGATTGAATGATTGTGATTGTATGATTATGATTGTATGATTGTGATTGTATGATGGTGATGGTATGATTGTGATTGTATGATTGCGATAGTACGATTGTGATTGTATGATTGCGATTGTAATATTGTGATTGTATGATTGCGATTGTATGATTGTTATTGTATGATTATGATTGTATGATTGTGATTGTATGATTCTGATTGTATGGTTGTGATTGTATGATTGTGATGGTATGATTGTGATCGTATGATTGCGATAGTATGATTGTGACTGTATGACTGTGATTGTATGATTGTGACTGTATGATTGCGTTTGTATGATTGTGATTGTGTGATTGTGATTGTATGATTGCGATTGTATGATTGTGATTGTATGATTGTGATTGTATGATTGTGATAGTATGATTGTGATTGTATGACTCTGATCGTATGACTGTGATTGTATGATTGTGATTGTACGATTGTGATTGTATGATTGTGATTGTCTGATTGTGGTTCTATGATTGTGATTGTATGATTGTGATTGTATGATTGTGATTGTATGATTGTGATTGTATGATTGTGATTGTATGATTGTGATTGTATGATTGTAATTGTCTGATTATGGTTGTATGATTGTGGTTGCATGATTGTGATTGTATGATTGTGATAGTATGATTGTGACTGTATGACTGTGATTGTATGATTGTGACTGTATGATTGCGTTTGTATGATTGTGATTGTGTGATTGTGATTGTATGATTGCGATTGTATGATTGTGATTGTATGATTGCGATTGTATGATTGCGATTGTATGATTGTGATTGCACGATTGTGATTGTATGATTGTGATTGTATGATTTTGATTGTATGATTGTGATTGTATGATTGTGATTGTATGATTGTGATTGTATGATTGTGATTGTAAGATGGTATTTGTATGATTGTGATTGTATAGTAGTAATTGTATGATTGTGATCGTATGATTGTGATTGTATGGTTGTGATTGAATGATTGTGAGTGTATGCTTGCGATTGTATGATTGTGATTGTATGATTGTGACTGTATGATTGCGATTGTATGACTGTGATTGTGTGATTGTGAGTGTATGATTGCGATTGTATGATTGTGATTGTATGATTGTGATTGTATGATTGTGATAGTATGATAGTGATTGTATGACTGTGATTGTATGACTGTGATTGTATGATTGTGATTGTATGATTGTGATTGTATGATTGTGATTGTCTGATTGTGGTTCTATGATTGTGATTGTATGATTGTCATTGTCTGATTATGATTGTATGATTGTGATTGCATGATTGTGATTGTATGATTGTGATAGTATGATTGTGATTGTATGATTGTGATTGTATGATTGTGGTTGTATGATTGTATTTGGGAGATTGTAATTGTATGATTGCGATTGTATGATTGTGATTGTATGATTGTGATTGTATGATTGTGATTGTATGCTTGCGATTGTATGATTGTGATTGTATGATTCTGATTGTATGATTGTCATTGTATGATTGTGATTGTGTGATTGTGGTAGTATGATTGTGATTGTAAGATTGTGATTGTATGATTGTGATTGTATGATTGTGATTGTATGATTATGATTGTATAATTGTGATAGTATGATTGTGATTGTATGATTGTGATTGTATGATTGTGATTGTATGATTGTGATTGTATGATTGTGATTGTATGATTCTGATTGTATGATTGTATTTGGGATATTGTATTTTGGAGATTGTAATTGTATGATTGCGATTGTATGATTGTGATTGTATGATTGTGATTGTATGATTGTGATTGTATGATTGTGATTGTATGATTGTGATTGTGTGATTGTAATTGTATGATTATGATTGTATGATTGTGATTGTATGATGGTGATGGTATGATTGTGATTGTATGATTGCGATAGTATGATTGTGATTGTATGATTGTGATTGTAATATTTTGATTGTATGATTGCGATTGTATGATTGTGATTATATGATTAGGATTGTATGATTGTGATGGTATGATTGTGATTGTATGATTGTGATAGTATGATTGTGATTGTATGACTGTGATTGTATGACTGTGATTGTATGATTGTGATTGTATGACTGTGATTGTATGATTGTGATTGTCTGATTGTGGTTGTATGATTGTGATTGTATGATTGTGATAGTATGATTGTGATTGTATGACTGTGATTGTATGACTGTGATTGTATGATTGTGTTTGTATGATTGTGATTGTATGATTGTGATTGCCTGACTGTGGTTGTATGATTGTGATTGTATGATTGTGATTCTATGATTGTGATTGTATGATTGTGATTGTATGATTGTGATTGTATGATTGTGATTGTGTGATTGTGATTGTATGATTGTGATCTTATGATTGTGATTGTATGATTGTGATTGTATGATTGTAATTGTATGATTGTGATGGTATGATTGTGATTGTATGAATGCGATAGTATGATTGTGATTGTATGATTGTGATTGTATGATTATGATTGTATGATTGTGATTGTATGATTGTGACTGGAAGATTGTGATTGTATGATTGTGATTGTACGATTCTGATTGTATGATTGTGATTGTATGATTGTGATTGTATGATTGTGATTGTCTGATTGTGGTTCTATGATTGTGATTGTATGATTGTCATTGTCTGATTATGATTGTATGATTGTGATTGCATGATTCTGATTGTATGATTGTGATAGTATGATTGTGATTGTATGATTGTGATTGTATGAATGCGATAGTATGATTGTGATTGTATGATTGTGATTGTATGCTTGCGATTGTATGATTGTGATTGTATGATTGTGATTGTATGATTGTATTTGGGAGATTGTAATTGTATGATTGTGATTGTATGATTGTGATTGTATGATTGTGATTGTATGATTGTGATTGTATGATTGTGATTGTGTGATTGTGATTGTATGATTGTGATCTTAGGATTGTGATTGTATGATTGTGATTGTATGATTGTAATTGTATGATTGTGATGGTATGGTTGTGATTGTATGATTGCGATAGTATGATTGTGATTGTATGATTGCGATTGTATGATTGTGGTTGTATGATTGTATTTGGGAGATTGTAATTGTATGATTGCGATTGTATGATTGTGATTGAATGATTGTGATTGTATGATTGTGATTGTATGCTTGCGATTGTATGATTGTGATTGTATGATTGTGATAGTATGATTGTGATTGTATGATTGTGGTTGTATGATTGTGATTGTATGATTGTGATAGTATGATTGTGATTGTATGACTGTGATTGTATGACTGTGATTGTATGATTGTGTTTGTATGATTGTGATTGTATGATTGTGATTTTCTGACTGTGGTTGTATGATTGTGATTGTATGATTGTGATTCTATGATTGTGATTGTATGATTGTGATTGTATGATTGTGATTGTATGATTGTGATTGTGTGATTGTGATTGTATGATTGTGATTGTATGATTGTGATTGTATGATTGTGATTGTATGATTGTGATTGTGTGATTGTAATTGTATGATTATGATTGTATGATTGTAATTGTATGATTGTGATGGTATGATTGTGATTGTATGAATGCGATAGTATGATTGTGATTGTATGATTGTGATTGTATGATTGTGATTGTATGATTATGATTGTATGATTGTGATTGTATGATTGTGGCTGGAAGATTGTGATTGTATGATTGTGATTGTACGATTCTGATTGTATGATTGTGATTGTATGATTGTGATTGTGTGATTGTGATAGTATGATTGTGATTGTAAGATTGTGATTGTATGACTGTGATTGTATGATTGTGATTGTGTGATTGTGATTGTATGATTATGATTGTATGATTGTGATAGTATGATTGTGATTGTATGATTGTGATTGTATAATTGTGATTGTATGATTGTGATTGTATGATTCTGATTGTATGGTTGTGATTGTATGATTGTGATGGTATGATTGTGATCGTATGATTGCGATAGTATGATTGTGACTGTATGATTGTGATTGTATGATTTTGATTGTATGATTGCGTTTGTATGATTGTGATTGTGTGATTGTGATTGTATGATTGTGATTGTATGATTGTGATTGTATGATTGTGATTGTATGATTGTGATAGTATGATTGTGATTGTATGATTGTCATTGTATGATTATGATTGTATGATTGCGATTGCATGATTGTGATTGTATGATTGTGATTGTATGATTGTGATTGTATGATTGTGATTGTATAATTGTGATTGTATGATTGTGATTGTATGATTCTGATTGTATGGTTGTGATTGTATGATTGTGATGGTATGATTGTGATCGTATGATTGCGATAGTATGATTGTGACTGTATGATTGTGATTGTATGATTTTGATTGTATGATTGCGTTTGTATGATTGTGATTGTGTGATTGTGATTGTATGATTGTGATTGTATGATTGTGATTGTATGATTGTGATTGTATGATTGTGATAGTATGATTGTGATTGTATGATTGTCATTGTATGATTATGATTGTATGATTGCGATTGCATGATTGTGATTGTATGATTGTGATTGTATGATTGTGATTGTATGATTGTGATTGTATGATTGTGATTGTGTGATTGTGATAGTATGATTGTGATTGTAAGATTGTGATTGTATGACTGTGATTGTACGATTGTGATAGTATGATAGTGATTGTATGACTGTGATTGTATGACTGTGATTGTATGATTGTGATTGTGTGATTGTGATTGTATGATTGCGATTGTATGATTGTGATTGCACGATTGTGATTGTATGATTGTGATTGTATGATTTTGATTGTATGATTGTGATTGTATGATTGTGATTGTATGATTGTGATTGTATGATTGTGATTGTAAGATGGTATTTGTATGATTGTGATTGTATAGTAGTAATTGTATGATTGTGATCGTATGATTGTGATTGTATGGTTGTGATTGAATGATTGTGAGTGTATGCTTGCGATTGTATGATTGTGATTGTATGATTGTGATTGTATGATTGTGACTGTATGATTGCGATTGTATGACTGTGATTGTGTGATTGTGGTTGTATGATTGCGATTGTATGATTGTGATTGTATGATTGTGATTGTATGATTGTGATAGTATGATAGTGATTGTATGACTGTGATTGTATGACTGTGATTGTATGATTGTGATTGTATGATTGTGATTGTATGATTGTGATTGTCTGATTGTGGTTCTATGATTGTGATTGTATGATTGTCATTGTCTGATTATGATTGTATGATTGTGATTGCATGATTGTGATTGAATGATTGTGATAGTATGATTGTGATTGTATGATTGTGATTGTATGATTGTGGTTGTATGATTGTATTTGGGAGATTGTAATTGTATGATTGCGATTGTATGATTGTGATTGTATGATTGTGATTGTATGATTGTGATTGTATGCTTGCGATTGTATGATTGTGATTGTATGATTCTGATTGTATGATTGTGATTGTATGATTGTGATTGTGTGATTGTGGTAGTATGATTGTGATTGTAAGATTGTGATTGTATGATTGTGATTGTATGATTGTGATTGTATGATTATGATTGTATAATTGTGATAGTATGATTGTGATTGTATGATTGTGATTGTATGATTGTGATTGTATGATTGTGATTGTATGATTGTGATTGTATGATTCTGATTGTATGATTGTATTTGGGATATTGTATTTTGGAGATTGTAATTGTATGATTGCGATTGTATGATTGTGATTGTATGATTGTGATTGTATGATTGTGATTGTATGATTGTGATTGTATGATTGTGATTGTATGATTGTGATTGTGTGATTGTAATTGTATGATTATGATTGTATGATTGTGATTGTATGATGGTGATGGTATGATTGTGATTGTATGATTGCGATAGTATGATTGTGATTGTATGATTGTGATTGTAATATTTTGATTGTATGATTGCGATTGTATGATTGTGATTATATGATTAGGATTGTATGATTGTGATGGTATGATTGTGATTGTATGATTGTGATAGTATGATTGTGATTGTATGACTGTGATTGTATGACTGTGATTGTATGATTGTGATTGTATGACTGTGATTGTATGATTGTGATTGTCTGATTGTGGTTGTATGATTGTGATTGTATGATTGTGATAGTATGATTGTGATTGTATGACTGTGATTGTATGACTGTGATTGTATGATTGTGTTTGTATGATTGTGATTGTATGATTGTGATTGCCTGACTGTGGTTGTATGATTGTGATTGTGTGATTGTGATTCTATGATTGTGATTGTATGATTGTGATTGTATGATTGTGATTGTATGATTGTGATTGTGTGATTGTGATTGTATGATTGTGATCTTATGATTGCGATTGTATGATTGTGATTGTATGATTGTAATTGTATGATTGTGATGGTATGATTGTGATTGTATGAATGCGATAGTATGATTGTGATTGTATGATTGTGATTGTATGATTATGATTGTATGATTGTGATTGTATGATTGTGACTGGAAGATTGTGATTGTATGATTGTGATTGTACGATTCTGATTGTATGATTGTGATTGTATGATTGTGATTGTATGATTGTGATTGTCTGATTGTGGTTCTATGATTGTGATTGTATGATTGTCATTGTCTGATTATGATTGTATGATTGTGATTGCATGATTGTGATTGTATGATTGTGATAGTATGATTGTGATTGTATGATTGTGATTGTATGATTGTGGTTGTATGATTGTATTTGGGAGATTGTAATTGTATGATTGCGATTGTATGATTGTGATTGAATGATTGTGATTGTATGATTGTGATTGTATGCTTGCGATTGTATGATTGTGATTGTATGATTGTGATTGTATGATTGTATTTGGGAGATTGTAATTGTATGATTGTGATTGTATGATTGTGATTGTATGATTGTGATTGTATGATTGTGATTGTATGATTGTGACTGTGTGATTGTGATTGTATGATTGTGATCTTAGGATTGTGATTGTATGATTGTGATTGTATGATTGTAATTGTATGATTGTGATGGTATGATTGTGATTGTATGATTGCGATAGTATGATTGTGATTGTATGATTGCGATTGTATGATTGTGGTTGTATGATTGTATTTGGGAGATTGTAATTGTATGATTGCGATTGTATGATTGTGATTGAATGATTGTGATTGTATGATTGTAATTGTATGATTGTGATGGTATGATTGTGATTGTATGAATGCGATAGTATGATTGTGATTGTATGATTGTGATTGTATGATTATGATTGTATGATTGTGATTGTATGATTGTGACTGGAAGATTGTGATTGTATGATTGTGATTGTACGATTCTGATTGTATGATTGTGATTGTATGATTGTGATTGTATGATTGTGATTGTCTGATTGTGGTTCTATGATTGTGATTGTATGATTGTCATTGTCTGATTATGATTGTATGATTGTGATTGCATGATTGTGATTGTATGATTGTGATAGTATGATTGTGATTGTATGATTGTGATTGTATGATTGTGGTTGTATGATTGTATTTGGGAGATTGTAATTGTATGATTGCGATTGTATGATTGTGATTGAATGATTGTGATTGTATGATTATGATTGTATGATTGTGATTGTATGATGGTGATGGTATGATTGTGATTGTATGATTGCGATAGTACGATTGTGATTGTATGATTGCGATTGTAATATTGTGATTGTATGATTGCGATTGTATGATTGTTATTGTATGATTATGATTGTATGATTGTGATTGTATGATTCTGATTGTATGGTTGTGATTGTATGATTGTGATGGTATGATTGTGATCGTATGATTGCGATAGTATGATTGTGACTGTATGACTGTGATTGTATGATTGTGACTGTATGATTGCGTTTGTATGATTGTGATTGTGTGATTGTGATTGTATGATTGCGATTGTATGATTGTGATTGTATGATTGTGATTGTATGATTGTGATAGTATGATTGTGATTGTATGACTCTGATCGTATGACTGTGATTGTATGATTGTGATTGTACGATTGTGATTGTATGATTGTGATTGTCTGATTGTGGTTCTATGATTGTGATTGTATGATTGTGATTGTATGATTGTGATTGTATGATTGTGATTGTATGATTGTGATTGTATGATTGTGATTGTATGATTGTAATTGTCTGATTATGGTTGTATGATTGTGGTTGCATGATTGTGATTGTATGATTGTGATAGTATGATTGTGACTGTATGACTGTGATTGTATGATTGTGACTGTATGATTGCGTTTGTATGATTGTGATTGTGTGATTGTGATTGTATGATTGCGATTGTATGATTGTGATTGTATGATTGCGATTGTATGATTGCGATTGTATGATTGTGATTGCACGATTGTGATTGTATGATTGTGATTGTATGATTTTGATTGTATGATTGTGATTGTATGATTGTGATTGTATGATTGTGATTGTATGATTGTGATTGAATGATTGTGAGTGTATGCTTGCGATTGTATGATTGTGATTGTATGATTGTGACTGTATGATTGCGATTGTATGACTGTGATTGTGTGATTGTGGTTGTATGATTGCGATTGTATGATTGTGATTGTATGATTGTGATTGTATGATTGTGATAGTATGATAGTGATTGTATGACTGTGATTGTATGACTGTGATTGTATGATTGTGATTGTATGATTGTGATTGTATGATTGTGATTGTCTGATTGTGGTTCTATGATTGTGATTGTATGATTGTCATTGTCTGATTATGATTGTATGATTGTGATTGCATGATTGTGATTGTATGATTGTGATAGTATGATTGTGATTGTATGATTGTGATTGTATGATTGTGGTTGTATGATTGTATTTGGGAGATTGTAATTGTATGATTGCGATTGTATGATTGTGATTGTATGATTGTGATTGTATGATTGTGATTGTATGCTTGCGATTGTATGATTGTGATTGTATGATTCTGATTGTATGATTGTCATTGTATGATTGTGATTGTGTGATTGTGGTAGTATGATTGTGATTGTAAGATTGTGATTGTATGATTGTGATTGTATGATTGTGATTGTATGATTATGATTGTATAATTGTGATAGTATGATTGTGATTGTATGATTGTGATTGTATGATTGTGATTGTATGATTGTGATTGTATGATTGTGATTGTATGATTCTGATTGTATGATTGTATTTGGGATATTGTATTTTGGAGATTGTAATTGTATGATTGCGATTGTATGATTGTGATTGTATGATTGTGATTGTATGATTGTGATTGTATGATTGTGATTGTATGATTGTGATTGTGTGATTGTAATTGTATGATTATGATTGTATGATTGTGATTGTATGATGGTGATGGTATGATTGTGATTGTATGATTGCGATAGTATGATTGTGATTGTATGATTGTGATTGTAATATTTTGATTGTATGATTGCGATTGTATGATTGTGATTATATGATTAGGATTGTATGATTGTGATGGTATGATTGTGATTGTATGATTGTGATAGTATGATTGTGATTGTATGACTGTGATTGTATGACTGTGATTGTATGATTGTGATTGTATGACTGTGATTGTATGATTGTGATTGTCTGATTGTGGTTGTATGATTGTGATTGTATGATTGTGATAGTATGATTGTGATTGTATGACTGTGATTGTATGACTGTGATTGTATGATTGTGTTTGTATGATTGTGATTGTATGATTGTGATTGCCTGACTGTGGTTGTATGATTGTGATTGTATGATTGTGATTCTATGATTGTGATTGTATGATTGTGATTGTATGATTGTGATTGTATGATTGTGATTGTGTGATTGTGATTGTATGATTGTGATCTTATGATTGTGATTGTATGATTGTGATTGTATGATTGTAATTGTATGATTGTGATGGTATGATTGTGATTGTATGAATGCGATAGTATGATTGTGATTGTATGATTGTGATTGTATGATTATGATTGTATGATTGTGATTGTATGATTGTGACTGGAAGATTGTGATTGTATGATTGTGATTGTACGATTCTGATTGTATGATTGTGATTGTATGATTGTGATTGTATGATTGTGATTGTCTGATTGTGGTTCTATGATTGTGATTGTATGATTGTCATTGTCTGATTATGATTGTATGATTGTGATTGCATGATTCTGATTGTATGATTGTGATAGTATGATTGTGATTGTATGATTGTGATTGTATGATTGTGGTTGTATGATTGTATTTGGGAGATTGTAATTGTATGATTGCGATTGTATGATTGTGATTGAATGATTGTGATTGTATGATTGTGATTGTATGCTTGCGATTGTATGATTGTGATTGTATGATTGTGATTGTATGATTGTATTTGGGAGATTGTAATTGTATGATTGTGATTGTATGATTGTGATTGTATGATTGTGATTGTATGATTGTGATTGTGTGATTGTGATTGTATGATTGTGATCTTAGGATTGTGATTGTATGATTGTGATTGTATGATTGTAATTGTATGATTGTGATGGTATGATTGTGATTGTATGATTGCGATAGTATGATTGTGATTGTATGATTGCGATTGTATGATTGTGGTTGTATGATTGTATTTGGGAGATTGTAATTGTATGATTGCGATTGTATGATTGTGATTGAATGATTGTGATTGTATGATTGTGATTGTATGCTTGCGATTGTATGATTATGATTGTATGATTGTGATAGTATGATTGTGATTGTATGATTGTGATTGTATGATTGTATTTGGGAGATTGTAATTGTATGATTGCGATGGTATGATTGTGATTGTATGATTGTGATTGTATGCTTGCGCTTGTATGATTGTAATTGTATGATTGCGATTGTATGATTGTGATTGTATGATTGTGATTGTATGATTGTGATTGTACGATTGTGATTGTATGATTGTAATTGTATGATTATGATTGTATGATTGTGATTGTATGATGGTGATGGTATGATTGTGATTGTATGATTGCGATAGTACGATTGTGATTGTATGATTGTGATTGTAATATTGTGATTGTATGATTGCGATTGTATGATTGTGATTGTATGATTATGATTGTATGATTGTGATTGTATGATTCTGATTGTATGGTTGTGATTGTATGATTGTGATGGTATGATTGTGATCGTATGATTGCGATATTATGATTCTGATTGTATGATTGTGACTGTATGATTGTGACTGTATGATTGCGATTGTATGACTGTGATTGTGTGATTGTGGTTGTATGATTGCGATTGTATGATTGTGATTGTATGATTGTGATTGTATGATTGTGATTGTCTGATTGTGGTTCTATGATTGTGATTGTATGATTGTCATTGTCTGATTATGATTGTATGATTGTGATTGCATGATTGTGATTGTATGATTGTGATAGTATGATTGTGATTGTATGATTGTGATTGTATGATTGTGGTTGTATGATTGTATTTGGGAGATTGTAATTGTAAGATTGTGATTGTATGATTGTGATTGTATGATTGTGATTGTATGATTATGATTGTATAATTGTGATAGTATGATTGTGATTGTATGATTGTGATTGTATGATTGTGATTGTATGATTGTGATTGTATGATTCTGATTGTATGATTGTATTTGGGATATTGTATTTTGGAGATTGTAATTGTATGATTGCGATTGTATGATTGTGATTGTATGATTGTGATTGTATGATTGTGATTGTATGATTGTGATTGTATGATTGTGATTGTGTGATTGTAATTGTATGATTATGATTGTATGATTGTGATTGTATGATGGTGATGGTATGATTGTGATTGTATGATTGCGATAGTATGATTGTGATTGTATGATTGTGATTGTAATATTTTGATTGTATGATTGCGATTGTATGATTGTGATTGTATGATTGTGATTGTATGATTAGGATTGTATGATTGTGATTGTATGATTGTGATTGTATGATTGTGATAGTATGATTGTGATTGTATGACTGTGATTGTATGACTGTGATTGTATGATTGTGATTGTATGATTGTGATTGTATGATTGTGATTATCTGATTGTGGTTGTATGATTGTGATTGTATGATTGTGATAGTATGATTGTGATTGTATGATTGTGATTGTGTGATTGTGATTGTATGATTGTGATTGTATGATTGTGATTGTATGATTGTGATTGTATGATTGTGATTGTATGATTGTGATTGTGTGATTGTAATTGTATGATTATGATTGTATGATTGTAATTGTATGATTGTGATGGTATGATTGTGATTGTATGAATGCGATAGTATGATTGTGATTGTATGATTGTGATTGTATGCTTGCGATTGTATGATTGTGATTGTATGATTGTGATTGTATGACTGTATTTGGGAGATTGTAATTGTATGATTGTGATTGTATGATTGTGATTGTATGATTGTGATTGTATGATTGTGATTGTATGATTGTGATTGTGTGATTGTGATTGTATGATTGTGATCTTAGGATTGTGATTGTATGATTGTGATTGTATGATTGTAATTGTATGATTGTGATGGTATGGTTGTGATTGTATGATTGCGATAGTATGATTGTGATTGTATGATTGCGATTGTATGATTGTGGTTGTATGATTGTATTTGGGAGATTGTAATTGTATGATTGCGATTGTATGATTGTGATTGAATGATTGTGATTGTATGATTGTGATTGTATGGTTGCGATTGTATGATTGTGATTGTATGATTGTGATAGTATGATTGTGATTGTATGATTGTGGTTGTATGATTGTGATTGTATGATTGTGATAGTATGATTGTGATTGTATGACTGTGATTGTATGACTGTGATTGTATGATTGTGTTTGTATGATTGTGATTGTATGATTGTGATTTTCTGACTGTGGTTGTATGATTGTGATTGTATGATTGTGATTCTGTGATTGTGATTGTATGATTGTGATTGTATGATTGTGATTGTATGATTGTGATTGTGTGATTGTGATTGTATGATTGTGATTGTATGATTGTGATTGTATGATTGTGATTGTATGATTGTGATTGTGTGATTGTAATTGTATGATTATGATTGTATGATTGTAATTGTATGATTGTGATGGTATGATTGTGATTGTATGAATGCGATAGTATGATTGTGATTGTATGATTGTGATTGTATGATTGTGATTGTATGATTATGATTGTATGATTGTGATTGTATGATTGTGGCTGGAAGATTGTGATTGTATGATTGTGATTGTACGATTCTGATTGTATGATTGTGATTGTATGATTGTGATTGTGTGATTGTGATAGTATGATTGTGATTGTAAGATTGTGATTGTATGACTGTGATTGTATGATTGTGATTGTGTGATTGTGATTGTATGATTATGATTGTATGATTGTGAGAGTATGATTGTGGTTGTATGATTGTGATTGTATAATTGTGATTGTATGATTGTGATTGTATGATTCTGATTGTATGGTTGTGATTGTATGATTGTGATGGTATGATTGTGATCGTATGATTGCGATAGTATGATTGTGACTGTATGATTGTGATTGTATGATTTTGATTGTATGATTGCGTTTGTATGATTGTGATTGTGTGATTGTGATTGTATGATTGTGATTGTATGATTGTGATTGTATGATTGTGATTGTATGATTGTGATAGTATGATTGTGATTGTATGATTGTCATTGTATGATTATGATTGTATGATTGCGATTGCATGATTGTGATTGTATGATTGTGATTGTATGATTGTGATTGTATGATTGTGATTGTATGATTGTGATTGTGTGATTGTGATAGTATGATTGTGATTGTAAGATTGTGATTGTATGACTGTGATTGTACGATTGTGATTGTATGATTGTGATTGTATGATTATGATTGTATGATTGTAATTGTATGATTATGATTGTATGATTGTGATTGTATGATGGTGATGGTATGATTGTGATTGTATGATTGCGATAGTACGATTGCGATTGTATGATTGTGATTGTATGATTATGATTGTATGATTGTGATAGTATGATTGTGATTGTATGATTGTGATTGTATAATTGTGATTGTATGATTGTGATTGTATGATTGTGATTGTATGATTGTGATTGTATGATTGTCATTGTATGATTATGATTGTATGATTGCGATTGCATGATTGTGATTGTATGGTTGTGATTGTATGATTGTGATGGTATGATTGTGATCGGATGATTGCGATAGTATGATTGTGACTGTATGACTGTGATTGTATGATTGTGACTGTATGATTGCGTTTGTATGATTGTGATTGTGTGATTGTGATTGTATGATTGCGATTGTATGATTGTGATTGTATGATTGTGATTGTATGATTGTGATAGTATGATTGTGATTGTATGACTCTGATCGTATGACTGTGATTGTATGATTGTGATTGTACGATTGTGATTGTATGATTGTGATTGTCTGATTGTGGTTCTATGATTGTGATTGTATGATTGTGATTGTATGATTGTGATTGTATGATTGTGATTGTATGATTGTGATTGTATGATTGTGATTGTATGATTGTAATTGTCTGATTATGGTTGTATGATTGTGGTTGCATGATTGTGATTGTATGATTGTGATAGTATGATTGTGACTGTATGACTGTGATTGTATGATTGTGACTGTATGATTGCGTTTGTATGATTGTGATTGTGTGATTGTGATTGTATGATTGCGATTGTATGATTGTGATTGTATGATTGCGATTGTATGATTGCGATTGTATGATTGTGATTGCACGATTGTGATTGTATGATTGTGATTGTATGATTTTGATTGTATGATTGCGATTGTATGATTGTGATTGTATGATTGTGATTGTATGATTGTGATTGAATGATTGTGAGTGTATGCTTGCGATTGTATGATTGTGATTGTATGATTGTGACTGTATGATTGCGATTGTATGACTGTGATTGTGTGATTGTGGTTGTATGATTGCGATTGTATGATTGTGATTGTATGATTGTGATTGTATGATTGTGATAGTATGATAGTGATTGTATGACTGTGATTGTATGACTGTGATTGTATGATTGTGATTGTATGATTGTGATTGTATGATTGTGATTGTCTGATTGTGGTTCTATGATTGTGATTGTATGATTGTCATTGTCTGATTATGATTGTATGATTGTGATTGCATGATTGTGATTGTATGATTGTGATAGTATGATTGTGATTGTATGATTGTGATTGTATGATTGTGGTTGTATGATTGTATTTGGGAGATTGTAATTGTATGATTGCGATTGTATGATTGTGATTGTATGATTGTGATTGTATGATTGTGATTGTATGCTTGCGATTGTATGATTGTGATTGTATGATTCTGATTGTATGATTGTCATTGTATGATTGTGATTGTGTGATTGTGGTAGTATGATTGTGATTGTAAGATTGTGATTGTATGATTGTGATTGTATGATTGTGATTGTATGATTATGATTGTATAATTGTGATAGTATGATTGTGATTGTATGATTGTGATTGTATGATTGTGATTGTATGATTGTGATTGTATGATTCTGATTGTATGATTGTATTTGGGATATTGTATTTTGGAGATTGTAATTGTATGATTGCGATTGTATGATTGTGATTGTATGATTGTGATTGTATGATTGTGATTGTATGATTGTGATTGTATGATTGTGATTGTGTGATTGTAATTGTATGATTATGATTGTATGATTGTGATTGTATGATGGTGATGGTATGATTGTGATTGTATGATTGCGATAGTATGATTGTGATTGTATGATTGTGATTGTAATATTTTGATTGTATGATTGCGATTGTATGATTGTGATTATATGATTAGGATTGTATGATTGTGATGGTATGATTGTGATTGTATGATTGTGATAGTATGATTGTGATTGTATGACTGTGATTGTATGACTGTGATTGTATGATTGTGATTGTATGACTGTGATTGTATGATTGTGATTGTCTGATTGTGGTTGTATGATTGTGATTGTATGATTGTGATAGTATGATTGTGATTGTATGACTGTGATTGTATGACTGTGATTGTATGATTGTGTTTGTATGATTGTGATTGTATGATTGTGATTGCCTGACTGTGGTTGTATGATTGTGATTGTATGATTGTGATTCTATGATTGTGATTGTATGATTGTGATTGTATGATTGTGATTGTATGATTGTGATTGTGTGATTGTGATTGTATGATTGTGATCTTATGATTGTGATTGTATGATTGTGATTGTATGATTGTAATTGTATGATTGTGATGGTATGATTGTGATTGTATGAATGCGATAGTATGATTGTGATTGTATGATTGTGATTGTATGATTATGATTGTATGATTGTGATTGTATGATTGTGACTGGAAGATTGTGATTGTATGATTGTGATTGTACGATTCTGATTGTATGATTGTGATTGTATGATTGTGATTGTATGATTGTGATTGTCTGATTGTGGTTCTATGATTGTGATTGTATGATTGTCATTGTCTGATTATGATTGTATGATTGTGATTGCATGATTCTGATTGTATGATTGTGATAGTATGATTGTGATTGTATGATTGTGATTGTATGATTGTGGTTGTATGATTGTATTTGGGAGATTGTAATTGTATGATTGCGATTGTATGATTGTGATTGAATGATTGTGATTGTATGATTGTGATTGTATGCTTGCGATTGTATGATTGTGATTGTATGATTGTGATTGTATGATTGTATTTGGGAGATTGTAATTGTATGATTGTGATTGTATGATTGTGATTGTATGATTGTGATTGTATGATTGTGATTGTGTGATTGTGATTGTATGATTGTGATCTTAGGATTGTGATTGTATGATTGTGATTGTATGATTGTAATTGTATGATTGTGATGGTATGATTGTGATTGTATGATTGCGATAGTATGATTGTGATTGTATGATTGCGATTGTATGATTGTGGTTGTATGATTGTATTTGGGAGATTGTAATTGTATGATTGCGATTGTATGATTGTGATTGAATGATTGTGATTGTATGATTGTGATTGTATGCTTGCGATTGTATGATTATGATTGTATGATTGTGATAGTATGATTGTGATTGTATGATTGTGATTGTATGATTGTATTTGGGAGATTGTAATTGTATGATTGCGATGGTATGATTGTGATTGTATGATTGTGATTGTATGCTTGCGCTTGTATGATTGTAATTGTATGATTGCGATTGTATGATTGTGATTGTATGATTGTGATTGTATGATTGTGATTGTACGATTGTGATTGTATGATTGTAATTGTATGATTATGATTGTATGATTGTGATTGTATGATGGTGATGGTATGATTGTGATTGTATGATTGCGATAGTACGATTGTGATTGTATGATTGTGATTGTAATATTGTGATTGTATGATTGCGATTGTATGATTGTGATTGTATGATTATGATTGTATGATTGTGATTGTATGATTCTGATTGTATGGTTGTGATTGTATGATTGTGATGGTATGATTGTGATCGTATGATTGCGATATTATGATTCTGATTGTATGATTGTGACTGTATGATTGTGACTGTATGATTGCGATTGTATGACTGTGATTGTGTGATTGTGGTTGTATGATTGCGATTGTATGATTGTGATTGTATGATTGTGATTGTATGATTGTGATTGTCTGATTGTGGTTCTATGATTGTGATTGTATGATTGTCATTGTCTGATTATGATTGTATGATTGTGATTGCATGATTGTGATTGTATGATTGTGATAGTATGATTGTGATTGTATGATTGTGATTGTATGATTGTGGTTGTATGATTGTATTTGGGAGATTGTAATTGTAAGATTGTGATTGTATGATTGTGATTGTATGATTGTGATTGTATGATTATGATTGTATAATTGTGATAGTATGATTGTGATTGTATGATTGTGATTGTATGATTGTGATTGTATGATTGTGATTGTATGATTCTGATTGTATGATTGTATTTGGGATATTGTATTTTGGAGATTGTAATTGTATGATTGCGATTGTATGATTGTGATTGTATGATTGTGATTGTATGATTGTGATTGTATGATTGTGATTGTATGATTGTGATTGTGTGATTGTAATTGTATGATTATGATTGTATGATTGTGATTGTATGATGGTGATGGTATGATTGTGATTGTATGATTGCGATAGTATGATTGTGATTGTATGATTGTGATTGTAATATTTTGATTGTATGATTGCGATTGTATGATTGTGATTGTATGATTGTGATTGTATGATTAGGATTGTATGATTGTGATTGTATGATTGTGATTGTATGATTGTGATAGTATGATTGTGATTGTATGACTGTGATTGTATGACTGTGATTGTATGATTGTGATTGTATGATTGTGATTGTATGATTGTGATTATCTGATTGTGGTTGTATGATTGTGATTGTATGATTGTGATAGTATGATTGTGATTGTATGATTGTGATTGTGTGATTGTGATTGTATGATTGTGATTGTATGATTGTGATTGTATGATTGTGATTGTATGATTGTGATTGTATGATTGTGATTGTGTGATTGTAATTGTATGATTATGATTGTATGATTGTAATTGTATGATTGTGATGGTATGATTGTGATTGTATGAATGCGATAGTATGATTGTGATTGTATGATTGTGATTGTATGCTTGCGATTGTATGATTGTGATTGTATGATTGTGATTGTATGATTGTATTTGGGAGATTGTAATTGTATGATTGTGATTGTATGATTGTGATTGTATGATTGTGATTGTATGATTGTGATTGTATGATTGTGATTGTGTGATTGTGATTGTATGATTGTGATCTTAGGATTGTGATTGTATGATTGTGATTGTATGATTGTAATTGTATGATTGTGATGGTATGGTTGTGATTGTATGATTGCGATAGTATGATTGTGATTGTATGATTGCGATTGTATGATTGTGGTTGTATGATTGTATTTGGGAGATTGTAATTGTATGATTGCGATTGTATGATTGTGATTGAATGATTGTGATTGTATGATTGTGATTGTATGGTTGCGATTGTATGATTGTGATTGTATGATTGTGATAGTATGATTGTGATTGTATGATTGTGGTTGTATGATTGTGATTGTATGATTGTGATAGTATGATTGTGATTGTATGACTGTGATTGTATGACTGTGATTGTATGATTGTGTTTGTATGATTGTGATTGTATGATTGTGATTTTCTGACTGTGGTTGTATGATTGTGATTGTATGATTGTGATTCTGTGATTGTGATTGTATGATTGTGATTGTATGATTGTGATTGTATGATTGTGATTGTGTGATTGTGATTGTATGATTGTGATTGTATGATTGTGATTGTATGATTGTGATTGTATGATTGTGATTGTGTGATTGTAATTGTATGATTATGATTGTATGATTGTAATTGTATGATTGTGATGGTATGATTGTGATTGTATGAATGCGATAGTATGATTGTGATTGTATGATTGTGATTGTATGATTGTGATTGTATGATTATGATTGTATGATTGTGATTGTATGATTGTGGCTGGAAGATTGTGATTGTATGATTGTGATTGTACGATTCTGATTGTATGATTGTGATTGTATGATTGTGATTGTGTGATTGTGATAGTATGATTGTGATTGTAAGATTGTGATTGTATGACTGTGATTGTATGATTGTGATTGTGTGATTGTGATTGTATGATTATGATTGTATGATTGTGATAGTATGATTGTGGTTGTATGATTGTGATTGTATAATTGTGATTGTATGATTGTGATTGTATGATTCTGATTGTATGGTTGTGATTGTATGATTGTGATGGTATGATTGTGATCGTATGATTGCGATAGTATGATTGTGACTGTATGATTGTGATTGTATGGTTTTGATTGTATGATTGCGTTTGTATGATTGTGATTGTGTGATTGTGATTGTATGATTGTGATTGTATGATTGTGATTGTATGATTGTGATTGTATGATTGTGATAGTATGATTGTGATTGTATGATTGTCATTGTATGATTATGATTGTATGATTGCGATTGCATGATTGTGATTGTATGATTGTGATTGTATGATTGTGATTGTATGATTGTGATTGTATGATTGTGATTGTGTGATTGTGATAGTATGATTGTGATTGTAAGATTGTGATTGTATGACTGTGATTGTACGATTGTGATTGTATGATTGTGATTGTATGATTATGATTGTATGATTGTAATTGTATGATTATGATTGTATGATTGTGATTGTATGATGGTGATGGTATGATTGTGATTGTATGATTGCGATAGTACGATTGCGATTGTATGATTGTGATTGTATGATTATGATTGTATGATTGTGATAGTATGATTGTGATTGTATGATTGTGATTGTATAATTGTGATTGTATGATTGTGATTGTATGATTGTGATTGTATGATTGTGATTGTATGATTGTCATTGTATGATTATGATTGTATGATTGCGATTGCATGATTGTGATTGTATGATTGTGATTGTATGATTGTGATTGTATGATTGTGATTGTGTGATTGTGATAGTATGATTGTGATTGTAAGATTGTGAATGTATGACTGTGATTGTACGATTGTGATTGTATGATTGTGATTGTATGATTATGATTGTATGATTGTAATTGTATGATTATGATTGTATGATTGTGATTGTATGATGGTGATGGTATGATTGTGATTGTATGATTGCGATAGTACGATTGTGATTGTATGATTGTGATTGTAATATTGTGATTGTATGATTGCGATTGTATGATTGTTATTGTATGATTATGATTGTATGATTGTGATTGTATGATTCTGATTGTATGGTTGTGATTGTATGATTGTGATGGTATGATTGTGATCGTATGATTGCGATAGTATGAATGTGACTGTATGATTGTGATTGTATGATTGTGACTGTATGATTGCGTTTGTATGATTGTGATTGTGTGATTGTGATTGTATGATTGCGATTGTATGATTGTGATTGTATGATTGTGATTGTATGATTGTGATAGTATGATTGTGATTGTATGACTCTGATCGTATGACTGTGATTGTATGATTGTGATTGTACGATTGTGATTGTATGATTGTGATTGTCTGATTGTGGTTCTATGATTGTGATTGTATGATTGTGATTGTATGATTGTGATTGAATGATTGTGAGTGTATGATTGTGATTGTATGATTGTATTTGGGAGATTGTAATTGTATGATTGGGATTGTATGATTGTGATTGTATGATTGTGATTGTATGATTATGATTGTATGATTGTGATTGCATGATTGTGATTGAATGATTGTGATAGTACGATTGTGATTGTATGATTGTGATTGTATGATTGTATTTGGGAGATTGTAATTGTATGATTGCGATTGTATGATTGTGATTGTATGATTGTGATTGTATGCTTGCGATTGTATGATTGTGATTGTATGATTGCGATTATATGATTGCGATTGTATGATTGCGATTGTATGACAGTGATTGCACGATTGTGATTGTATGATTGTGATTGTACGATTTTGATTGTATGATTGTGATTGTATGATTGTGATTGTATGATTGTGATTGTATGATTGTGATTGTATGATTGTGATTGTATGATTGTATTTGGGAGATTGTAATTGTATGATTGCGATGGTATGATTGTGATTGTATGATTGTGATTGTATGCTTGCGATTGTATGATGGTGATTGTATGATTGTGATTGTATGATTGTATTTGGGAGATTGTAATTGTATGATTGTGATTGTATGATTGTGATTGTATGATTGTGATTGTATGATTGTGATTGTATGATTGTGATTGTGTGATTGTGATTGTATGATTGTGATCTTAGGATTGTGATTGTATGATTGCGATTGTATGATTGCGATTGTATGATTGTGATTGCACGATTGTGATTGTATGATTGTGATTGTATGATTTTGATTGTATGATTGTGATTGTATGATTGTGATTGTATGATTGTGATTGTATGATTGTGATTGTAAGATGGTATTTGTATGATTGTGATTGTATAGTAGTAATTGTATGATTATGATTGTATAATTGTGATAGTATGATTGTGATTGTATGATTGTGATTGTATGATTGTGATTGTATGATTGTGATTGTATGATTCTGATTGTATGATTGTATTTGGGATATTGTATTTTGGAGATTGTAATTGTATGATTGCGATTGTATGATTGTGATTGTATGATTGTGATTGTATGATTGTGATTGTATGATTGTGATTGTATGATTGTGATTGTGTGATTGTAATTGTATGATTATGATTGTATGATTGTGATTGTATGATGGTGATGGTATGATTGTGATTGTATGATTGCGATAGTATGATTGTGATTGTATGATTGTGATTGTAATATTTTGATTGTATGATTGCGATTGTATGATTGTGATTGTATGATTAGGATTGTATGATTGTGATTGTATGATTGTGATTGTATGATTGTGATAGTATGATTGTGATTGTATGACTGTGATTGTATGACTGTGATTGTATGATTGTGATTGTATGATTGTGATTGTATGATTGTGATTGTCTGATTGTGGTTGTATGATTGTGATTGTATGATTGTGATAGTATGATTGTGATTGTATGACTGTGATTGTATGACTGTGATTGTATGATTGTGTTTGTATGATTGTGATTGTATGATTGTGATTGTCTGACTGTGGTTGTATGATTGTGATTGTATGATTGTGATTCTATGATTGTGATTGTATGATTGTGATTGTATGATTGTGATTGTATGATTGTGATTGTGTGATTGTGATTGTATGATTGTGATTGTATGATTGTGATTGTATGATTGTGATTGTATGATTGTGATTGTATGATTGTGATTGTGTGATTGTAATTGTATGATTATGATTGTATGATTGTAATTGTATGATTGTGATGGTATGATTGTGATTGTATGAATGCGATAGTATGATTGTGATTGTATGATTGTGATTGTATGATTATGATTGTATGATTGTGATTGTATGATTGTGACTGGAAGATTGTGATTGTATGATTGTGATTGTACGATTCTGATTGTATGATTGTGATTGTATGATTGTGATTGTGTGATTGTGATAGTATGATTGTGATTGTAAGATTATGATTGTATGACTGTGATTGTATGATTGTGATTGTATGATTGTGATTGTATGATTATGATTGTATGATTGTGATAGTATGATTGTGATTGTATGATTGTGATTGTATAATTGTGATTGTATGATTGTGATTGTATGATTGTGATTGTATGATTGTGATTGTATGATTGTCATTGTATGATTATGATTGTATGATTGCGATTGCATGATTGTGATTGTATGATTGTGATTGTATGATTGTGATTGTATGATTGTGATTGTATGATTGTGATTGTATGATTGTGATTGTGTGATTGTGATAGTATGATTGTGATTGTAAGATTGTGATTGTATGACTGTGATTGTACGATTGTGATTGTTTGATTGTGATTGTATGATTATGATTGTATGATTGTGATAGTATGATTGTGATTGTATGATTGTGATTGTATGATTGTGATTGTATGATTCTGATTGTATGATTGTATTTGGGAGATTGTATTTTGGAGATTGTAATTGTATGATTGCGATTCTATGATTGTGATTGTATGATTGTGATTGTATGATTGTGATTGTATGATTGTGATTGTATGATTGTGATTGTATGATTGTGATTGTATGATTGTAATTGTATGATTATGATTGTATGATTGTGATTGTATGATGGTGATGGTATGATTGTGATTGTATGATTGCGATAGTACGATTGTGATTGTATGATTGTGATTGTAATATTGTGATTGTATGATTGCGATTGTATGATTGTTATTGTATGATTATGATTGTATGATTGTGATTGTATGATTCTGATTGTATGGTTGTGATTGTATGATTGTGATGGTATGATTGTGATCGTATGATTGCGATAGTATGATTGTGACTCTATGACTGTGATTGTATGATTGTGACTGTATGATTGCGTTTGTATGATTGTGATTGTGTGATTGTGATTGTATGATTGCGATTGTATGATTGTGATTGTATGATTGTGATTGTATGATTGTGATTGTATGATTGTGATAGTATGATTGTGATTGTATGACTCTGATCGTATGACTGTGATTGTATGATTGTGATTGTACGATTGTGATTGTATGATTGTGATTGTCTGATTGTGGTTCTATGATTGTGATTGTATGATTGTGATTGTATGACTGTGATTGTATGATTGTGATTGTATGATTGTGATTGTATGATTGTGATTGTCTGATTGTGGTTCTATGATTGTGATTGTATGATTGTCATTGTCTGATTATGATTGTATGATTGTGATTGCATGATTGTGATTGTATGATTGTGATAGTATGATTGTGATTGTATGATTGTGATTGTATGATTGTGGTTGTATGATTGTATTTGGGAGATTGTAATTGTATGATTGCGATTGTATGATTGTGATTGTATGATTGTGATTGTATGATTGTGATTGTATGCTTGCGATTGTATGATTGTGATTGTATGATTCTGATTGTATGATTGTGATTGTATGATTGTGATTGTGTGATTGTGGTAGTATGATTGTGATTGTAAGATTGTGATTGTATGATTGTGATTGTATGATTGTGATTGTATGATTATGATTGTATAATTGTGATAGTATGATTGTGATTGTATGATTGTGATTGTATGATTGTGATTGTATGATTGTGATTGTATGATTGTGATTGTATGATTCTGATTGTATGATTGTATTTGGGATATTGTATTTTGGAGATTGTAATTGTATGATTGCGATTGTATGATTGTGATTGAATGATTGTGATTGTATGATTGTGATTGTATGCTTGCGATTGTATGATTGTGATTGTATGATTGTGATTGTATGATTGTATTTGGGAGATTGTAATTGTATGATTGTGATTGTATGATTGTGATTGTATGATTGTGATTGTATGATTGTGATTGTGTGATTGTGATTGTATGATTGTGATCTTAGGATTGTGATTGTATGATTGTGATTGTAATATTGTGATTGTATGATTGCGATTGTATGATTGTGATTGTATGATTATGATTGTATGATTGTGATTGTATGATTCTGATTGTATGGTTGTGATTGTATGATTGTGATGGTATGATTGTGATCGTATGATTGCGATATTATGATTCTGATTGTATGATTGTGACTGTATGATTGTGACTGTATGATTGCGATTGTATGACTGTGATTGTGTGATTGTGGTTGTATGATTGCGATTGTATGATTGTGATTGTATGATTGTCATTGTCTGATTATGATTGTATGATTGTGATTGCATGATTGTGATTGTATGATTGTGATTGTATGATTGTGATTGTATGATTATGATTGTATAATTGTGATAGTATGATTGTGATTGTATGATTGTGATTGTATGATTGTGATTGTATGATTGTGATTGTATGATTCTGATTGTATGATTGTATTTGGGATATTGTATTTTGGAGATTGTAATTGTATGATTGCGATTGTATGATTGTGATTGTATGATTGTGATTGTATGATTGTGATTGTATGATTGTGATTGTATGATTGTGATTGTGTGATTGTAATTGTATGATTATGATTGTATGATTGTGATTGTATGATGGTGATGGTATGATTGTGATTGTATGATTGCGATAGTATGATTGTGATTGTATGATTGTGATTGTAATATTTTGATTGTATGATTGCGATTGTATGATTGTGATTGTATGATTGTGATTGTATGATTAGGATTGTATGATTGTGATTGTATGATTGTGATTGTATGATTGTGATAGTATGATTGTGATTGTATGACTGTGATTGTATGACTGTGATTGTATGATTGTGATTGTATGATTGTGATTGTATGATTGTGATTGTCTGATTGTGGTTGTATGATTGTGATTGTATGATTGTGATAGTATGATTGTGATTGTATGATTGTGATTGTGTGATTGTGATTGTATGATTGTGATTGTATGATTGTGATTGTATGATTGTGATTGTATGATTGTGATTGTATGATTGTGATTGTGTGATTGTAATTGTATGATTATGATTGTATGATTGTAATTGTATGATTGTGATGGTATGATTGTGATTGTATGAATGCGATAGTATGATTGTGATTGTATGATTGTGATTGTATGATTATGATTGTATGATTGTGATTGTATGATTGTGACTGGAAGATTGTGATTGTATGATTGTGATTGTGTGATTGTAATTGTATGATTATGATTGTATGATTGTAATTGTATGATTGTGATGGTATGATTGTGATTGTATGAATGCGATAGTATGATTGTGATTGTATGATTGTGATTGTATGATTATGATTGTATGATTGTGATTGTATGATTGTGACTGGAAGATTGTGATTGTATGATTGTGATTGTACGATTCTGATTGTATGATTGTGATTGTATGATTGTGATTGTGTGATTGTGATAGTATGATTGTGATTGTAAGATTGTGATTGTATGACTGTGATTGTATGATTGTGATTGTATGATTGTGATTGTATGATTATGATTGTATGATTGTGATAGTATGATTGTGATTGTATGATTGTGATTGTATAATTGTGATTGTATGATTGTGATTGTATGATTGTGATTGTATGATTGTGATTGTATGATTGTCATTGTATGATTATGATTGTATGATTGCGATTGCATGATTGTGATTGTATGATTGTGATTGTATGATTGTGATTGTATGATTGTGATTGTATGATTGTGATTGTGTGATTGTGATAGTATGATTGTGATTGTAAGATTGCGATTGTATGACTGTGATTGTACGATTGTGATTGTTTGATTGTGATTGTATGATTATGATTGTATGATTGTGATAGTATGATTGTGATTGTATGATTGTGATTGTATGATTGTGATTGTATGATTCTGATTGTATGATTGTATTTGGGAGATTGTATTTTGGAGATTGTAATTGTATGATTGCGATTCTATGATTGTGATTGTATGATTGTGATAGTATGATTGTGATTGTATGACTCTGATCGTATGACTGTGATTGTATGATTGTGATTGTACGATTGTGATTGTATGATTGTGATTGTCTGATTGTGGTTCTATGATTGTGATTGTATGATTGTGATTGTATGATTGTGATTGTATGATTGTGATTGTATGATTGTAATTATCTGATTATGGTTGTATGATTGTGGTTGCATGATTGTGATTGTATGATTGTGATAGTATGATTGTGATTGTATGATTGTGATTGTATGATTGTGATTGTATGATTTTGATTGTATGATTGTGATAGTATGATTGCGATTGTATGATTTTGATTGTGTGATAGTGATTGTATGATTGTGATTGTATGATTGTAATTGAATGATTGTGATGGTATGATTGTGATTGTATGATTGCGGTAGTATGATTGTGATTGTTTGATTGTGATTGTATGATTGTGATTGTATGATTGTGATTGTATGATTGCGATTGTATGATTGCGATTGTATGATTGTGATTGCACGATTGTGATTGTATGATTGTGATTGTATGATTTTGATTGTATGATTGTGATTGTATGATTGTGATTGTATGGTTGTGATTGAATGATTGTGAGTGTATGCTTGCGATTGTATGATAGTGATTGTATGATTGTGATTGTATGATTGTGACTGTATGATTGCGATTGTATGACTGTGATTGTGTGATTGTGGTTGTATGATTGCGATTGTATGATTGTGATTGTATGATTGTGATTGTATGATTGTGATAGTATGATAGTGATTGTATGACTGTGATTGTATGACTGTGATTGTATGATTGTGATTGTATGATTGTGATTGTATGATTGTGATTGTCTGATTGTGGTTCTATGATTGTGATTGTATGATTGTCATTGTCTGATTATGATTGTATGATTGTGATTGCATGATTGTGATTGTATGATTGTGATAGTATGATTGTGATTGTATGATTGTGATTGTATGATTGTGGTTGTATGATTGTATTTGGGAGATTGTAATTGTATGATTGCGATTGTATGATTGTGATTGTATGATTGTGATTGTATGATTGTGATTGTATGCTTGCGATTGTATGATTGTGATTGTATGATTCTGATTGTATGATTGTGATTGTATGATTGTGATTGTGTGATTGTGGTAGTATGATTGTGATTGTAAGATTGTGATTGTATGATTGTGATTGTATGATTGTGATTGTATGATTGTGATTGTATGATTATGATTGTATAATTGTGATAGTATGATTGTGATTGTATGATTGTGATTGTATGATTGTGATTGTATGATTGTGATTGTATGATTGTGATTGTATGATTCTGATTGTATGATTGTATTTGGGATATTGTATTTTGGAGATTGTAATTGTATGATTGCGATTGTATGATTGTGATTGTATGATTGTGATTGTATGATTGTGATTGTATGATTGTGATTGTATGATTGTGATTGTGTGATTGTAATTGTATGATTATGATTGTATGATTGTGATTGTATGATGGTGATGGTATGATTGTGATTGTATGATTGCGATAGTATGATTGTGATTGTATGATTGTGATTGTAATATTTTGATTGTATGATTGCGATTGTATGATTGTGATTATATGATTAGGATTGTATGATTGTGATGGTATGATTGTGATTGTATGATTGTGATAGTATGATTGTGATTGTATGACTGTGATTGTATGACTGTGATTGTATGATTGTGATTGTATGACTGTGATTGTATGATTGTGATTGTCTGATTGTGGTTGTATGATTGTGATTGTATGATTGTGATAGTATGATTGTGATTGTATGACTGTGATTGTATGACTGTGATTGTATGATTGTGTTTGTATGATTGTGATTGTATGATTGTGATTGCCTGACTGTGGTTGTATGATTGTGATTGTATGATTGTGATTCTATGATTGTGATTGTATGATTGTGATTGTATGATTGTGATTGTATGATTGTGATTGTGTGATTGTGATTGTATGATTGTGATCTTATGATTGTGATTGTATGATTGTGATTGTATGATTGTAATTGTATGATTGTGATGGTATGATTGTGATTGTATGAATGCGATAGTATGATTGTGATTGTATGATTGTGATTGTATGATTATGATTGTATGATTGTGATTGTATGATTGTGACTGGAAGATTGTGATTGTATGATTGTGATTGTACGATTCTTATTGTATGATTGTGATTGTATGATTGTGATTGTATGATTGTGATTGTCTGATTGTGGTTCTATGATTGTGATTGTATGATTGTCATTGTCTGATTATGATTGTATGATTGTGATTGCATGATTGTGATTGTATGATTGTGATAGTATGATTGTGATTGTATGATTGTGATTGTATGATTGTGGTTGTATGATTGTATTTGGGAGATTGTAATTGTAAGATTGTGATTGTATGATTGTGATTGTATGATTGTGATTGTATGATTATGATTGTATAATTGTGATAGTATGATTGTGATTGTATGATTGTGATTGTATGATTGTGATTGTATGATTGTGATTGTATGATTCTGATTGTATGATTGTATTTGGGATATTGTATTTTGGAGATTGTAATTGTATGATTGCGATTGTATGATTGTGATTGTATGATTGTGATTGTATGATTGTGATTGTATGATTGTGATTGTATGATTGTGATTGTGTGATTGTAATTGTATGATTATGATTGTATGATTGTGATTGTATGATGGTGATGGTATGATTGTGATTGTATGATTGCGATAGTATGATTGTGATTGTATGATTGTGATTGTAATATTTTGATTGTATGATTGCGATTGTATGATTGTGATTGTATGATTAGGATTGTATGATTGTGATTGTATGATTGTGATTGTATGATTGTGATAGTATGATTGTGATTGTATGACTGTGATTGTATGACTGTGATTGTATGATTGTGATTGTATGATTGTGATTGTATGATTGTGATTGTCTGATTGTGGTTGTATGATTGTGATTGTATGATTGTGATAGTATGATTGTGATTGTATGACTGTGATTGTATGACTGTGATTGTATGATTGTGTTTGTATGATTGTGATTGTATGATTGTGATTGTCTGACTGTGGTTGTATGATTGTGATTGTATGATTGTGATTCTATGATTGTGATTGTATGATTGTGATTGTATGATTGTGATTGTATGATTGTGATTGTGTGATTGTGATTGTATGATTGTGATTGTATGATTGTGATTGTATGATTGTGATTGTATGATTGTGATTGTATGATTGTGATTGTGTGATTGTAATTGTATGATTATGATTGTATGATTGTAATTGTGTGATTGTGATTGTATGATTGTGATTGTATGATTGTGATTGTATGATTGTGATTGTATGATTGTGATTGTATGATTGTGATTGTGTGATTGTAATTGTATGATTATGATTGTATGATTGTAATTGTATGATTGTGATGGTATGATTGTGATTGTATGAATGCGATAGTATGATTGTGATTGTATGATTGTGATTGTATGATTATGATTGTATGATTGTGATTGTATGATTGTGACTGGAAGATTGTGATTGTATGATTGTGATTGTACGATTCTGATTGTATGATTGTGATTGTATGATTATGATTGTATGATTGTGATAGTATGATTGTGATTGTATGATTGTGATTGTATAATTGTGATTGTATGATTGTGATTGTATGATTGTGATTGTATGATTGTGATTGTATGATTGTCATTGTATGATAATGATTGTATGATTGCGATTGCATGATTGTGATTGTATGATTGTGATTGTATGATTGTGATTGTATGATTGTGATTGTATGATTGTGATTGTGTGATTGTGATAGTATGATTGTGATTGTAAGATTGTGATTGTATGACTGTGATTGTACGATTGTGATTGTTTGATTGTGATTGTATGATTATGATTGTATGATTGTGATAGTATGATTGTGATTGTATGATTGTGATTGTATGATTGTGATTGTATGATTCTGATTGTATGATTGTATTTGGGAGATTGTATTTTGGAGATTGTAATTGTATGATTGCGATTCTATGATTGTGATTGTATGATTGTGATTGTATGATTGTGATTGTATGATTGTGATTGTATGATTGTGATTGTATGATTGTAATTGTATGATTATGATTGTATGATTGTGATTGTATGATGGTGATGGTGTGATTGTGATTGTATGATTGCGATAGTACGATTGTGATTGTATGATTGTGATTGTAATATTGTGATTGTATGATTGCGATTGTATGATTGTTATTGTATGATTATGATTGTATGATTGTGATTGTATGATTCTGATTGTATGGTTGTGATTGTATGATTGTGATGGTATGATTGTGATCGTATGATTGCGATAGTATGATTGTGACTGTATGACTGTGATTGTATGATTGTGACTGTATGATTGCGTTTGTATGATTGTGATTGTGTGATTGTGATTGTATGATTGCGATCGTATGATTGTGATTGTATGATTGTGATTGTATGATTGTGATAGTATGATTGTGATTGTATGACTCTGATCGTATGACTGTGATTGTATGATTGTGATTGTACGATTGTGATTGTATGATTGTGATTGTCTGATTGTGGTTCTATGATTGTGATTGTATGATTGTGATTGTATGATTGTGATTGTATGATTGTGATTGTATGATTGTGATTGTATGATTGTAATTGTCTGATTATGGTTGTATGATTGTGGTTGCATGATTGTGATTGTATGATTGTGATAGTATGATTGTGATTGTATGATTGTGATTGTATGATTGTGATTGTATGATTTTGATTGTATGATTGTGATAGTATGATTGCGATTGTATGATTTTGATTGTGTGATAGTGATTGTATGATTGTGATTGTATGATTGTAATTGAATGATTGTGATGGTATGATTGTGATTGTATGATTGCGGTAGTATGATTGTGATTGTTTGATTGTGATTGTATGATTGTGATTGTATGATTGTGATTGTATGATTGCGATTGTATGATTGCGATTGTATGATTGTGATTGCACGATTGTGATTGTATGATTGTGATTGTATGATTTTGATTGTATGATTGTGATTGTATGATTGTGATTGTATGATTGTGATTGTATGATTGTGATTGTATGATTGTGATTGTATGATTGTGATTGTAAGATGGTATTTGTATGATTGTGATTGTATAGTAGTAATTGTATGATTGTGATCGTATGATTGTGATTGTATGGTTGTGATTGAATGATTGTGAGTGTATGCTTGCGATTGTATGATTGTGATTGTATGATTGTGATTGTATGATTGTGACTGTATGATTGCGATTGTATGACTGTGATTGTGTGATTGTGGTTGTATGATTGCGATTGTATGATTGTGATTGTATGATTGTGATTGTATGATTGTGATAGTATGATTGTGGTTGTATGATTGTGATTGTATGATTGTGATAGTATGATTGTGATTGTATGACTGTGATTGTATGACTGTGATTGTATGATTGTGTTTGTATGATTGTGATTGTATGATTGTGATTTTCTGACTGTGGTTGTATGATTGTGATTGTATGATTGTGATTCTGTGATTGTGATTGTATGATTGTGATTGTATGATTGTGATTGTATGATTGTGATTGTGTGATTGTGATTGTATGATTGTGATTGTATGATTGTGATTGTATGATTGTGATTGTATGATTGTGATTGTGTGATTGTAATTGTATGATTATGATTGTATGATTGTAATTGTATGATTGTGATGGTATGATTGTGATTGTATGAATGCGATAGTATGATTGTGATTGTATGATTGTGATTGTATGATTGTGATTGTATGATTATGATTGTATGATTGTGATTGTATGATTGTGGCTGGAAGATTGTGATTGTATGATTGTGATTGTACGATTCTGATTGTATGATTGTGATTGTATGATTGTGATTGTGTGATTGTGATAGTATGATTGTGATTGTAAGATTGTGATTGTATGACTGTGATTGTATGATTGTGATTGTGTGATTGTGATTGTATGATTATGATTGTATGATTGTGATAGTATGATTGTGGTTGTATGATTGTGATTGTATAATTGTGATTGTATGATTGTGATTGTATGATTCTGATTGTATGGTTGTGATTGTATGATTGTGATTGTATGATTGTGATTGTATGATTGTGATTGTATGATTGTGATTGTATGATTGTGATTGTATGATTGAGATTGTATGATTGTGATTGTATGCTTGCGATTGTATGATTGTGATTGTATGATTGTAATTCTTTGATTGTGATTGTATGATTGTGATTGTATGATTGTGATTGTATGATTGTGATTGTATGATTGTGATTTTATGATTGTGATTGTATGATTGTGATTGTATGATTGTGATTGTATGATTGTGATTATATGATTGTTATTGTATGATTGCGATTGTATGATTGTGATTGTATGATTAAGTTTGTATTTTTGTGATTTTATGATTGTGATTGTATGATTGTGATTGTATGATTGTGATTGTATGATTATGATTGTATGATTGTGATTGTATGATTGTGGCTGGAAGATTGTGATTGTATGATTGTGATTGTACGATTCTGATTGTATGATTGTGATTGTATGATTGTGATTGTGTGATTGTGATAGTATGATTGTGATTGTAAGATTGTGATTGTATGACTGTGATTGTATGATTGTGATTGTGTGATTGTGATTGTATGATTATGATTGTATGATTGTGATAGTATGATTGTGGTTGTATGATTGTGATTGTATAATTGTGATTGTATGATTGTGATTGTATGATTCTGATTGTATGGTTGTGATTGTATGATTGTGATGGTATGATTGTGATCGTATGATTGCGATAGTATGATTGTGACTGTATGATTGTGATTGTATGGTTTTGATTGTATGATTGCGTTTGTATGATTGTGATTGTGTGATTGTGATTGTATGATTGTGATTGTATGATTGTGATTGTATGATTGTGATTGTATGATTGTGATAGTATGATTGTGATTGTATGATTGTCATTGTATGATTATGATTGTATGATTGCGATTGCATGATTGTGATTGTATGATTGTGATTGTATGATTGTGATTGTATGATTGTGATTGTATGATTGTGATTGTGTGATTGTGATAGTATGATTGTGATTGTAAGATTGTGATTGTATGACTGTGATTGTACGATTGTGATTGTATGATTGTGATTGTATGATTATGATTGTATGATTGTAATTGTATGATTATGATTGTATGATTGTGATTGTATGATGGTGATGGTATGATTGTGATTGTATGATTGCGATAGTACGATTGCGATTGTATGATTGTGATTGTATGATTATGATTGTATGATTGTGATAGTATGATTGTGATTGTATGATTGTGATTGTATAATTGTGATTGTATGATTGTGATTGTATGATTGTGATTGTATGATTGTGATTGTATGATTGTCATTGTATGATTATGATTGTATGATTGCGATTGCATGATTGTGATTGTATGATTGTGATTGTATGATTGTGATTGTATGATTGTGATTGTGTGATTGTGATAGTATGATTGTGATTGTAAGATTGTGAATGTATGACTGTGATTGTACGATTGTGATTGTATGATTGTGATTGTATGATTATGATTGTATGATTGTAATTGTATGATTATGATTGTATGATTGTGATTGTATGATGGTGATGGTATGATTGTGATTGTATGATTGCGATAGTACGATTGTGATTGTATGATTGTGATTGTAATATTGTGATTGTATGATTGCGATTGTATGATTGTTATTGTATGATTATGATTGTATGATTGTGATTGTATGATTCTGATTGTATGGTTGTGATTGTATGATTGTGATGGTATGATTGTGATCGTATGATTGCGATAGTATGAATGTGACTGTATGATTGTGATTGTATGATTGTGACTGTATGATTGCGTTTGTATGATTGTGATTGTGTGATTGTGATTGTATGATTGCGATTGTATGATTGTGATTGTATGATTGTGATTGTATGATTGTGATAGTATGATTGTGATTGTATGACTCTGATCGTATGACTGTGATTGTATGATTGTGATTGTACGATTGTGATTGTATGATTGTGATTGTCTGATTGTGGTTCTATGATTGTGATTGTATGATTGTGATTGTATGATTGTGATTGAATGATTGTGAGTGTATGATTGTGATTGTATGATTGTATTTGGGAGATTGTAATTGTATGATTGGGATTGTATGATTGTGATTGTATGATTGTGATTGTATGATTATGATTGTATGATTGTGATTGCATGATTGTGATTGAATGATTGTGATAGTACGATTGTGATTGTATGATTGTGATTGTATGATTGTATTTGGGAGATTGTAATTGTATGATTGCGATTGTATGATTGTGATTGTATGATTGTGATTGTATGCTTGCGATTGTATGATTGTGATTGTATGATTGCGATTATATGATTGCGATTGTATGATTGCGATTGTATGACAGTGATTGCACGATTGTGATTGTATGATTGTGATTGTATGATTTTGATTGTATGATTGTGATTGTATGATTGTGATTGTATGATTGTGATTGTATGATTGTGATTGTATGATTGTGATTGTATGATTGTATTTGGGAGATTGTAATTGTATGATTGCGATGGTATGATTGTGATTGTATGATTGTGATTGTATGCTTGCGATTGTATGATGGTGATTGTATGATTGTGATTGTATGATTGTATTTGGGAGATTGTAATTGTATGATTGTGATTGTATGATTGTGATTGTATGATTGTGATTGTATGATTGTGATTGTATGATTGTGATTGTGTGATTGTGATTGTATGATTGTGATCTTAGGATTGTGATTGTATGATTGCGATTGTATGATTGCGATTGTATGATTGTGATTGCACGATTGTGATTGTATGATTGTGATTGTATGATTTTGATTGTATGATTGTGATTGTATGATTGTGATTGTATGATTGTGATTGTATGATTGTGATTGTAAGATGGTATTTGTATGATTGTGATTGTATAGTAGTAATTGTATGATTATGATTGTATAATTGTGATAGTATGATTGTGATTGTATGATTGTGATTGTATGATTGTGATTGTATGATTGTGATTGTATGATTCTGATTGTATGATTGTATTTGGGATATTGTATTTTGGAGATTGTAATTGTATGATTGCGATTGTATGATTGTGATTGTATGATTGTGATTGTATGATTGTGATTGTATGATTGTGATTGTATGATTGTGATTGTGTGATTGTAATTGTATGATTATGATTGTATGATTGTGATTGTATGATGGTGATGGTATGATTGTGATTGTATGATTGCGATAGTATGATTGTGATTGTATGATTGTGATTGTAATATTTTGATTGTATGATTGCGATTGTATGATTGTGATTGTATGATTAGGATTGTATGATTGTGATTGTATGATTGTGATTGTATGATTGTGATAGTATGATTGTGATTGTATGACTGTGATTGTATGACTGTGATTGTATGATTGTGATTGTATGATTGTGATTGTATGATTGTGATTGTCTGATTGTGGTTGTATGATTGTGATTGTATGATTGTGATAGTATGATTGTGATTGTATGACTGTGATTGTATGACTGTGATTGTATGATTGTGTTTGTATGATTGTGATTGTATGATTGTGATTGTCTGACTGTGGTTGTATGATTGTGATTGTATGATTGTGATTCTATGATTGTGATTGTATGATTGTGATTGTATGATTGTGATTGTATGATTGTGATTGTGTGATTGTGATTGTATGATTGTGATTGTATGATTGTGATTGTATGATTGTGATTGTATGATTGTGATTGTATGATTGTGATTGTGTGATTGTAATTGTATGATTATGATTGTATGATTGTAATTGTATGATTGTGATGGTATGATTGTGATTGTATGAATGCGATAGTATGATTGTGATTGTATGATTGTGATTGTATGATTATGATTGTATGATTGTGATTGTATGATTGTGACTGGAAGATTGTGATTGTATGATTGTGATTGTACGATTCTGATTGTATGATTGTGATTGTATGATTGTGATTGTGTGATTGTGATAGTATGATTGTGATTGTAAGATTATGATTGTATGACTGTGATTGTATGATTGTGATTGTATGATTGTGATTGTATGATTATGATTGTATGATTGTGATAGTATGATTGTGATTGTATGATTGTGATTGTATAATTGTGATTGTATGATTGTGATTGTATGATTGTGATTGTATGATTGTGATTGTATGATTGTCATTGTATGATTATGATTGTATGATTGCGATTGCATGATTGTGATTGTATGATTGTGATTGTATGATTGTGATTGTATGATTGTGATTGTATGATTGTGATTGTATGATTGTGATTGTGTGATTGTGATAGTATGATTGTGATTGTAAGATTGTGATTGTATGACTGTGATTGTACGATTGTGATTGTTTGATTGTGATTGTATGATTATGATTGTATGATTGTGATAGTATGATTGTGATTGTATGATTGTGATTGTATGATTGTGATTGTATGATTCTGATTGTATGATTGTATTTGGGAGATTGTATTTTGGAGATTGTAATTGTATGATTGCGATTCTATGATTGTGATTGTATGATTGTGATTGTATGATTGTGATTGTATGATTGTGATTGTATGATTGTGATTGTATGATTGTAATTGTATGATTATGATTGTATGATTGTGATTGTATGATGGTGATGGTATGATTGTGATTGTATGATTGCGATAGTACGATTGTGATTGTATGATTGTGATTGTAATATTGTGATTGTATGATTGCGATTGTATGATTGTTATTGTATGATTATGATTGTATGATTGTGATTGTATGATTCTGATTGTATGGTTGTGATTGTATGATTGTGATGGTATGATTGTGATCGTATGATTGCGATAGTATGATTGTGACTCTATGACTGTGATTGTATGATTGTGACTGTATGATTGCGTTTGTATGATTGTGATTGTGTGATTGTGATTGTATGATTGCGATTGTATGATTGTGATTGTATGATTGTGATTGTATGATTGTGATTGTATGATTGTGATAGTATGATTGTGATTGTATGACTCTGATCGTATGACTGTGATTGTATGATTGTGATTGTACGATTGTGATTGTATGATTGTGATTGTCTGATTGTGGTTCTATGATTGTGATTGTATGATTGTGATTGTATGACTGTGATTGTATGATTGTGATTGTATGATTGTGATTGTATGATTGTGATTGTCTGATTGTGGTTCTATGATTGTGATTGTATGATTGTCATTGTCTGATTATGATTGTATGATTGTGATTGCATGATTGTGATTGTATGATTGTGATAGTATGATTGTGATTGTATGATTGTGATTGTATGATTGTGGTTGTATGATTGTATTTGGGAGATTGTAATTGTATGATTGCGATTGTATGATTGTGATTGTATGATTGTGATTGTATGATTGTGATTGTATGCTTGCGATTGTATGATTGTGATTGTATGATTCTGATTGTATGATTGTGATTGTATGATTGTGATTGTGTGATTGTGGTAGTATGATTGTGATTGTAAGATTGTGATTGTATGATTGTGATTGTATTATTGTGATTGTATGATTATGATTGTATAATTGTGATAGTATGATTGTGATTGTATGATTGTGATTGTATGATTGTGATTGTATGATTGTGATTGTATGATTGTGATTGTATGATTCTGATTGTATGATTGTATTTGGGATATTGTATTTTGGAGATTGTAATTGTATGATTGCGATTGTATGATTGTGATTGTATGATTGTGATTGTATGATTGTGATTGTATGATTGTGATTGTATGATTGTGATTGTGTGATTGTAATTGTATGATTATGATTGTATGATTGTGATTGTATGATGGTGATGGTATGATTGTGATTGTATGATTGCGATAGTATGATTGTGATTGTATGATTGTGATTGTAATATTTTGATTGTATGATTGCGATTGTATGATTGTGATTATATGATTAGGATTGTATGATTGTGATGGTATGATTGTGATTGTATGATTGTGATAGTATGATTGTGATTGTATGACTGTGATTGTATGACTGTGATTGTATGATTGTGATTGTATGACTGTGATTGTATGATTGTGATTGTCTGATTGTGGTTGTATGATTGTGATTGTATGATTGTGATAGTATGATTGTGATTGTATGACTGTGATTGTATGACTGTGATTGTATGATTGTGTTTGTATGATTGTGATTGTATGATTGTGATTGCCTGACTGTGGTTGTATGATTGTGATTGTATGATTGTGATTCTATGATTGTGATTGTATGATTGTGATTGTATGATTGTGATTGTATGATTGTGATTGTGTGATTGTGATTGTATGATTGTGATCTTATGATTGTGATTGTATGATTGTGATTGTATGATTGTAATTGTATGATTGTGATGGTATGATTGTGATTGTATGAATGCGATAGTATGATTGTGATTGTATGATTGTGATTGTATGATTATGATTGTATGATTGTGATTGTATGATTGTGACTGGAAGATTGTGATTGTATGATTGTGATTGTACGATTCTGATTGTATGATTGTGATTGTATGATTGTGATTGTATGATTGTGATTGTCTGATTGTGGTTCTATGATTGTGATTGTATGATTGTCATTGTCTGATTATGATTGTATGATTGTGATTGCATGATTGTGATTGTATGATTGTGATAGTATGATTGTGATTGTATGATTGTGATTGTATGATTGTGGTTGTATGATTGTATTTGGGAGATTGTAATTGTATGATTGCGATTGTATGATTGTGATTGAATGATTGTGATTGTATGATTGTGATTGTATGCTTGCGATTGTATGATTGTGATTGTATGATTGTGATTGTATGATTGTATTTGGGAGATTGTAATTGTATGATTGTGATTGTATGATTGTGATTGTATGATTGTGATTGTATGATTGTGATTGTGTGATTGTGATTGTATGATTGTGATCTTAGGATTGTGATTGTATGATTGTGATTGTAATATTGTGATTGTATGATTGCGATTGTATGATTGTGATTGTATGATTATGATTGTATGATTGTGATTGTATGATTCTGATTGTATGGTTGTGATTGTATGATTGTGATGGTATGATTGTGATCGTATGATTGCGATATTATGATTCTGATTGTATGATTGTGACTGTATGATTGTGACTGTATGATTGCGATTGTATGACTGTGATTGTGTGATTGTGGTTGTATGATTGCGATTGTATGATTGTGATTGTATGATTGTCATTGTCTGATTATGATTGTATGATTGTGATTGCATGATTGTGATTGTATGATTGTGATTGTATGATTGTGATTGTATGATTATGATTGTATAATTGTGATAGTATGATTGTGATTGTATGATTGTGATTGTATGATTGTGATTGTATGATTGTGATTGTATGATTCTGATTGTATGATTGTATTTGGGATATTGTATTTTGGAGATTGTAATTGTATGATTGCGATTGTATGATTGTGATTGTATGATTGTGATTGTATGATTGTGATTGTATGATTGTGATTGTATGATTGTGATTGTGTGATTGTAATTGTATGATTATGATTGTATGATTGTGATTGTATGATGGTGATGGTATGATTGTGATTGTATGATTGCGATAGTATGATTGTGATTGTATGATTGTGATTGTAATATTTTGATTGTATGATTGCGATTGTATGATTGTGATTGTATGATTGTGATTGTATGATTAGGATTGTATGATTGTGATTGTATGATTGTGATTGTATGATTGTGATAGTATGATTGTGATTGTATGACTGTGATTGTATGACTGTGATTGTATGATTGTGATTGTATGATTGTGATTGTATGATTGTGATTGTCTGATTGTGGTTGTATGATTGTGATTGTATGATTGTGATAGTATGATTGTGATTGTATGATTGTGATTGTGTGATTGTGATTGTATGATTGTGATTGTATGATTGTGATTGTATGATTGTGATTGTATGATTGTGATTGTATGATTGTGATTGTGTGATTGTAATTGTATGATTATGATTGTATGATTGTAATTGTATGATTGTGATGGTATGATTGTGATTGTATGAATGCGATAGTATGATTGTGATTGTATGATTGTGATTGTATGATTATGATTGTATGATTGTGATTGTATGATTGTGACTGGAAGATTGTGATTGTATGATTGTGATTGTGTGATTGTAATTGTATGATTATGATTGTATGATTGTAATTGTATGATTGTGATGGTATGATTGTGATTGTATGAATGCGATAGTATGATTGTGATTGTATGATTGTGATTGTATGATTATGATTGTATGATTGTGATTGTATGATTGTGACTGGAAGATTGTGATTGTATGATTGTGATTGTACGATTCTGATTGTATGATTGTGATTGTATGATTGTGATTGTGTGATTGTGATAGTATGATTGTGATTGTAAGATTGTGATTGTATGACTGTGATTGTATGATTGTGATTGTATGATTGTGATTGTATGATTATGATTGTATGATTGTGATAGTATGATTGTGATTGTATGATTGTGATTGTATAATTGTGATTGTATGATTGTGATTGTATGATTGTGATTGTATGATTGTGATTGTATGATTGTCATTGTATGATTATGATTGTATGATTGCGATTGCATGATTGTGATTGTATGATTGTGATTGTATGATTGTGATTGTATGATTGTGATTGTATGATTGTGATAGTATGATTGTGATTGTAAGATTGCGATTGTATGACTGTGATTGTACGATTGTGATTGTTTGATTGTGATTGTATGATTATGATTGTATGATTGTGATAGTATGATTGTGATTGTATGATTGTGATTGTATGATTGTGATTGTATGATTCTGATTGTATGATTGTATTTGGGAGATTGTATTTTGGAGATTGTAATTGTATGATTGCGATTCTATGATTGTGATTGTATGATTGTGATAGTATGATTGTGATTGTATGACTCTGATCGTATGACTGTGATTGTATGATTGTGATTGTACGATTGTGATTGTATGATTGTGATTGTCTGATTGTGGTTCTATGATTGTGATTGTATGATTGTGATTGTATGATTGTGATTGTATGATTGTGATTGTATGATTGTGATTGTATGATTGTAATTATCTGATTATGGTTGTATGATTGTGGTTGCATGATTGTGATTGTATGATTGTGATAGTATGATTGTGATTGTATGATTGTGATTGTATGATTGTGATTGTATGATTTTGATTGTATGATTGTGATAGTATGATTGCGATTGTATGATTTTGATTGTGTGATAGTGATTGTATGATTGTGATTGTATGATTGTAATTGAATGATTGTGATGGTATGATTGTGATTGTATGATTGCGGTAGTATGATTGTGATTGTTTGATTGTGATTGTATGATTGTGATTGTATGATTGTGATTGTATGATTGCGATTGTATGATTGCGATTGTATGATTGTGATTGCACGATTGTGATTGTATGATTGTGATTGTATGATTTTGATTGTATGATTGTGATTGTATGATTGTGATTGTATGGTTGTGATTGAATGATTGTGAGTGTATGCTTGCGATTGTATGATAGTGATTGTATGATTGTGATTGTATGATTGTGACTGTATGATTGCGATTGTATGACTGTGATTGTGTGATTGTGGTTGTATGATTGCGATTGTATGATTGTGATTGTATGATTGTGATTGTATGATTGTGATAGTATGATAGTGATTGTATGACTGTGATTGTATGACTGTGATTGTATGATTGTGATTGTATGATTGTGATTGTATGATTGTGATTGTCTGATTGTGGTTCTATGATTGTGATTGTATGATTGTCATTGTCTGATTATGATTGTATGATTGTGATTGCATGATTGTGATTGTATGATTGTGATAGTATGATTGTGATTGTATGATTGTGATTGTATGATTGTGGTTGTATGATTGTATTTGGGAGATTGTAATTGTATGATTGCGATTGTATGATTGTGATTGTATGATTGTGATTGTATGATTGTGATTGTATGCTTGCGATTGTATGATTGTGATTGTATGATTCTGATTGTATGATTGTGATTGTATGATTGTGATTGTGTGATTGTGGTAGTATGATTGTGATTGTAAGATTGTGATTGTATGATTGTGATTGTATGATTGTGATTGTATGATTGTGATTGTATGATTATGATTGTATAATTGTGATAGTATGATTGTGATTGTATGATTGTGATTGTATGATTGTGATTGTATGATTGTGATTGTATGATTGTGATTGTATGATTCTGATTGTATGATTGTATTTGGGATATTGTATTTTGGAGATTGTAATTGTATGATTGCGATTGTATGATTGTGATTGTATGATTGTGATTGTATGATTGTGATTGTATGATTGTGATTGTATGATTGTGATTGTGTGATTGTAATTGTATGATTATGATTGTATGATTGTGATTGTATGATGGTGATGGTATGATTGTGATTGTATGATTGCGATAGTATGATTGTGATTGTATGATTGTGATTGTAATATTTTGATTGTATGATTGCGATTGTATGATTGTGATTATATGATTAGGATTGTATGATTGTGATGGTATGATTGTGATTGTATGATTGTGATAGTATGATTGTGATTGTATGACTGTGATTGTATGACTGTGATTGTATGATTGTGATTGTATGACTGTGATTGTATGATTGTGATTGTCTGATTGTGGTTGTATGATTGTGATTGTATGATTGTGATAGTATGATTGTGATTGTATGACTGTGATTGTATGACTGTGATTGTATGATTGTGTTTGTATGATTGTGATTGTATGATTGTGATTGCCTGACTGTGGTTGTATGATTGTGATTGTATGATTGTGATTCTATGATTGTGATTGTATGATTGTGATTGTATGATTGTGATTGTATGATTGTGATTGTGTGATTGTGATTGTATGATTGTGATCTTATGATTGTGATTGTATGATTGTGATTGTATGATTGTAATTGTATGATTGTGATGGTATGATTGTGATTGTATGAATGCGATAGTATGATTGTGATTGTATGATTGTGATTGTATGATTATGATTGTATGATTGTGATTGTATGATTGTGACTGGAAGATTGTGATTGTATGATTGTGATTGTACGATTCTTATTGTATGATTGTGATTGTATGATTGTGATTGTATGATTGTGATTGTCTGATTGTGGTTCTATGATTGTGATTGTATGATTGTCATTGTCTGATTATGATTGTATGATTGTGATTGCATGATTGTGATTGTATGATTGTGATAGTATGATTGTGATTGTATGATTGTGATTGTATGATTGTGGTTGTATGATTGTATTTGGGAGATTGTAATTGTAAGATTGTGATTGTATGATTGTGATTGTATGATTGTGATTGTATGATTATGATTGTATAATTGTGATAGTATGATTGTGATTGTATGATTGTGATTGTATGATTGTGATTGTATGATTGTGATTGTATGATTCTGATTGTATGATTGTATTTGGGATATTGTATTTTGGAGATTGTAATTGTATGATTGCGATTGTATGATTGTGATTGTATGATTGTGATTGTATGATTGTGATTGTATGATTGTGATTGTATGATTGTGATTGTGTGATTGTAATTGTATGATTATGATTGTATGATTGTGATTGTATGATGGTGATGGTATGATTGTGATTGTATGATTGCGATAGTATGATTGTGATTGTATGATTGTGATTGTAATATTTTGATTGTATGATTGCGATTGTATGATTGTGATTGTATGATTAGGATTGTATGATTGTGATTGTATGATTGTGATTGTATGATTGTGATAGTATGATTGTGATTGTATGACTGTGATTGTATGACTGTGATTGTATGATTGTGATTGTATGATTGTGATTGTATGATTGTGATTGTCTGATTGTGGTTGTATGATTGTGATTGTATGATTGTGATAGTATGATTGTGATTGTATGACTGTGATTGTATGACTGTGATTGTATGATTGTGTTTGTATGATTGTGATTGTATGATTGTGATTGTCTGACTGTGGTTGTATGATTGTGATTGTATGATTGTGATTCTATGATTGTGATTGTATGATTGTGATTGTATGATTGTGATTGTATGATTGTGATTGTGTGATTGTGATTGTATGATTGTGATTGTATGATTGTGATTGTATGATTGTGATTGTATGATTGTGATTGTATGATTGTGATTGTGTGATTGTAATTGTATGATTATGATTGTATGATTGTAATTGTGTGATTGTGATTGTATGATTGTGATTGTATGATTGTGATTGTATGATTGTGATTGTATGATTGTGATTGTATGATTGTGATTGTGTGATTGTAATTGTATGATTATGATTGTATGATTGTAATTGTATGATTGTGATGGTATGATTGTGATTGTATGAATGCGATAGTATGATTGTGATTGTATGATTGTGATTGTATGATTATGATTGTATGATTGTGATTGTATGATTGTGACTGGAAGATTGTGATTGTATGATTGTGATTGTACGATTCTGATTGTATGATTGTGATTGTATGATTATGATTGTATGATTGTGATAGTATGATTGTGATTGTATGATTGTGATTGTATAATTGTGATTGTATGATTGTGATTGTATGATTGTGATTGTATGATTGTGATTGTATGATTGTCATTGTATGATAATGATTGTATGATTGCGATTGCATGATTGTGATTGTATGATTGTGATTGTATGATTGTGATTGTATGATTGTGATTGTATGATTGTGATTGTGTGATTGTGATAGTATGATTGTGATTGTAAGATTGTGATTGTATGACTGTGATTGTACGATTGTGATTGTTTGATTGTGATTGTATGATTATGATTGTATGATTGTGATAGTATGATTGTGATTGTATGATTGTGATTGTATGATTGTGATTGTATGATTCTGATTGTATGATTGTATTTGGGAGATTGTATTTTGGAGATTGTAATTGTATGATTGCGATTCTATGATTGTGATTGTATGATTGTGATTGTATGATTGTGATTGTATGATTGTGATTGTATGATTGTGATTGTATGATTGTAATTGTATGATTATGATTGTATGATTGTGATTGTATGATGGTGATGGTGTGATTGTGATTGTATGATTGCGATAGTACGATTGTGATTGTATGATTGTGATTGTAATATTGTGATTGTATGATTGCGATTGTATGATTGTTATTGTATGATTATGATTGTATGATTGTGATTGTATGATTCTGATTGTATGGTTGTGATTGTATGATTGTGATGGTATGATTGTGATCGTATGATTGCGATAGTATGATTGTGACTGTATGACTGTGATTGTATGATTGTGACTGTATGATTGCGTTTGTATGATTGTGATTGTGTGATTGTGATTGTATGATTGCGATCGTATGATTGTGATTGTATGATTGTGATTGTATGATTGTGATAGTATGATTGTGATTGTATGACTCTGATCGTATGACTGTGATTGTATGATTGTGATTGTACGATTGTGATTGTATGATTGTGATTGTCTGATTGTGGTTCTATGATTGTGATTGTATGATTGTGATTGTATGATTGTGATTGTATGATTGTGATTGTATGATTGTGATTGTATGATTGTAATTGTCTGATTATGGTTGTATGATTGTGGTTGCATGATTGTGATTGTATGATTGTGATAGTATGATTGTGATTGTATGATTGTGATTGTATGATTGTGATTGTATGATTTTGATTGTATGATTGTGATAGTATGATTGCGATTGTATGATTTTGATTGTGTGATAGTGATTGTATGATTGTGATTGTATGATTGTAATTGAATGATTGTGATGGTATGATTGTGATTGTATGATTGCGGTAGTATGATTGTGATTGTTTGATTGTGATTGTATGATTGTGATTGTATGATTGTGATTGTATGATTGCGATTGTATGATTGCGATTGTATGATTGTGATTGCACGATTGTGATTGTATGATTGTGATTGTATGATTTTGATTGTATGATTGTGATTGTATGATTGTGATTGTATGATTGTGATTGTATGATTGTGATTGTATGATTGTGATTGTATGATTGTGATTGTAAGATGGTATTTGTATGATTGTGATTGTATAGTAGTAATTGTATGATTGTGATCGTATGATTGTGATTGTATGGTTGTGATTGAATGATTGTGAGTGTATGCTTGCGATTGTATGATTGTGATTGTATGATTGTGATTGTATGATTGTGACTGTATGATTGCGATTGTATGACTGTGATTGTGTGATTGTGGTTGTATGATTGCGATTGTATGATTGTGATTGTATGATTGTGATTGTATGATTGTGATAGTATGATAGTGATTGTATGACTGTGATTGTATGACTGTGATTGTATGATTGTGATTGTATGATTGTGATTGTATGATTGTGATTGTCTGATTGTGGTTCTATGATTGTGATTGTATGATTGTCATTGTCTGATTATGATTGTATGATTGTGATTGCATGATTGTGATTGTATGATTGTGATAGTATGATTGTGATTGTATGATTGTGATTGTATGATTGTGGTTGTATGATTGTATTTGGGAGATTGTAATTGTATGATTGCGATTGTATGATTGTGATTGTATGATTGTGATTGTATGATTGTGATTGTATGCTTGCGATTGTATGATTGTGATTGTATGATTCTGATTGTATGATTGTGATTGTATGATTGTGATTGTGTGATTGTGGTAGTATGATTGTGATTGTAAGATTGTGATTGTATGATTGTGATTGTATGATTGTGATTGTATGATTATGATTGTATAATTGCGATAGTATGATTGTGATTGTATGATTGTGATTGTATGATTGTGATTGTATGATTGTGATTGTATGATTGTGATTGTATGATTCTGATTGTATGATTGTATTTGGGATATTGTATTTTGGAGATTGTAATTGTATGATTGCGATTATATGATTGTGATTGTATGATTGTGATTGTATGATTGTGATTGTATGATTGTGATTGTATGATTGTGATTGTATGATTGTGATTGTGTGATTGTAATTGTATGATTATGATTGCATGATTGTGATTGTATGATGGTGATGGTATGATTGTGATTGTATGATTGCGATAGTATGATTGTGATTGTATGATTGTGATTGTAATATTTTGATTGTATGATTGCGATTGTATGATTGTGATTATATGATTAGGATTGTATGATTGTGATGGTATGATTGTGATTGTATGATTGTGATAGTATGATTGTGATTGTATGACTGTGATTGTATGACTGTGATTGTATGATTGTGATTGTATGACTGTGATTGTATGATTGTGATTGTCTGATTGTGGTTGTATGATTGTGATTGTATGATTGTGATAGTATGATTGTGATTGTATGACTGTGATTGTATGACTGTGATTGTATGATTGTGTTTGTATGATTGTGATTGTATGATTGTGATTGCCTGACTGTGGTTGTATGATTGTGATTGTATGATTGTGATTCTATGATTGTGATTGTATGATTGTGATTGTATGATTGTGATTGTATGATTGTGATTGTGTGATTGTGATTGTATGATTGTGATCTTATGATTGTGATTGTATGATTGTGATTGTATGATTGTAATTGTATGATTGTGATGGTATGATTGTGATTGTATGAATGCGATAGTATGATTGTGAATGCATGATTGTGATTGTATGATTATGATTGTATGATTGTGATTGTATGATTGTGACTGGAAGATTGTGATTGTATGATTGTGATTGTACGATTCTGATTGTATGATTGTGATTGTATGATTGTGATTGTGTGATTGTGATAGTATGATTGTGATTGTAAGATTGTGATTGTATGACTGTGATTGTATGATTGTGATTGTATGACTGTGATTGTATGATTGTGATTGTGTGATTGTGATTGTATGATTATGATTGTATGATTGTGATAGTATGATTGTGATTGTATGATTGTGATTGTATAATTGTGATTGTATGATTGTGATTGTATGATTGTGATTGTATGATTGTGATTGTATGATTGTGATTGTATGATTGTCATTGTATGATTATGATTGTATGATTGCGATTGCATGATTGTGATTGTATGATTGTGATTGTATGATTGTGATTGTATGATTGTGATTGTATGATTGTGATTGTGTGATTGTGATAGTATGATTGTGATTGTAAGATTGTGATTGTATGACTGTGATTGTACGATTGTGATTGTATGATTGTGATTGTATGATTATGATTGTATGATTGTGATAGTATGATTGTGATTGTATGATTGTGATTGTATGATTGTGATTGTATGATTCTGATTGTATGATTGTATTTGGGAGATTGTATTTTGGAGATTGTAATTGTATGATTGCGATTCTACGATTGTGATTGTATGATTGTGATTGTATGATTGTGATTGTATGATTGTAATTGTATGATTATGATTGTATGATTGTGATTGTATGATGGTGATGGTATGATTGTGATTGTATGATTGCGATAGTACGATTGTGATTGTATGATTGTGATTGTAATATTGTGATTGTATGATTGCGATTGTATGATTGTGATTGTATGATTATGATTGTATGATTGTGATTGTATGATTCTGATTGTATGGTTGTGATTGTATGATTGTGATGGTATGATTGTGATCGTATGATTGCGATAGTATGATTGTGACTGTATGATTGTGATTGTATGATTGTGACTGTATGATTGCGATTGTATGATTGTGATTGTGTGATTGTGATTGTATGATTGCGATAGTATGATTGTGATTGTATGATTGTGATTGTAATATTTTGATTGTATGATTGCGATTGTATGATTGTGATTGAATGATTGTGATTGTATGATTGTGATTGTATGCTTGCGATTGTATGATTGTGATTGTATGATTGTGATAGTATGATTGTGATTGTATGATTGTGGTTGTATGATTGTGATTGTATGATTGTGATAGTATGATTGTGATTGTATGACTGTGATTGTATGACTGTGATTGTATGATTGTGTTTGTATGATTGTGATTGTATGATTGTGATTGTCTGACTGTGGTTGTATGATTGTGATTGTATGATTGTGATTCTATGATTGTGATTGTATGATTGTGATTGTATGATTGTGTTTGTATGATTGTGATTGTATGATTGTGATTGTGTGATTGTGATTGTATGATTGTGATTGTATGATTGTGATTGTATGATTGTGATTGTATGATTGTGATTGTGTGATTGTAATTGTATGATTATGATTGTATGATTGTAATTGTATGATTGTGATGGTATGATTGTGATTGTATGAATGCGATAGTATGATTGTGATTGTATGATTGTGATTGTATGATTGTGATTGTATGATTATGATTGTATGATTGTGATTGTATGATTGTGACTGGAAGATTGTGATTGTATGATTGTGATTGTACGATTCTGATTGTATGATTGTGATTGTATGATTGTGATTGTGTGATTGTGATAGTATGATTGTGATTGTAAGATTGTGATTGTATGACTGTGATTGTATGATTGTGATTGTGTGATTGTGATTGTATGATTATGATTGTATGATTGTGATTGCATGATTGTGATTGTATGATTGTGATAGTATGATTGTGATTGTATGATTGTGATTGTATGATTGTGGTTGTATGATTGTATTTGGGAGATTGTAATTGTATGATTGCGATTGTATGATTGTGATTGTATGATTGTGATTGTATGATTGTGATTGTATGCTTGCGATTGTATGATTGTGATTGTATGATTCTGATTGTATGATTGTGATTGTATGATTCTGATTGTATGATTGTGATTGTATGATTGTGATTGTGTGATTGTGGTAGTATGATTGTGATTGTAAGATTGTGATTGTATGATTGTGATTGTATGATTGTGATTGTATGATTATGATTGTATAATTGTGATAGTATGATTGTGATTGTATGATTGTGATTGTATGATTGTGATTGTATGATTGTGATTGTATGATTGTGATTGTATGATTGTGATTGTATGATTGTGATTGTATGATTCTGATTGTATGATTGTATTTGGGATATTGTATTTTGGAGATTGTAATTGTATGATTGCGATTGTATGATTGTGATTGTATGATTGTGATTGTATGATTGTGATTGTATGATTGTGATTGTATGATTGTGATTGTATGATTGTGATTGTGTGATTGTAATTGTATGATTATGATTGCATGATTGTGATTGTATGATGGTGATGGTATGATTGTGATTGTATGATTGCGATAGTATGATTGTGATTGTATGATTGTGATTGTAATATTTTGATTGTATGATTGCGATTGTATGATTGTGATTATATGATTAGGATTGTATGATTGTGATGGTATGATTGTGATTGTATGATTGTGATAGTATGATTGTGATTGTATGACTGTGATTGTATGACTGTGATTGTATGATTGTGATTGTATGACTGTGATTGTATGATTGTGATTGTCTGATTGTGGTTGTATGATTGTGATTGTATGATTGTGATAGTATGATTGTGATTGTATGACTGTGATTGTATGACTGTGATTGTATGATTGTGTTTGTATGATTGTGATTGTATGATTGTGATTGCCTGACTGTGGTTGTATGATTGTGATTGTATGATTGTGATTGTATGATTGTGATTGTATGATTGTGATTGTATGATTGTGATTGTGTGATTGTGATTGTATGATTGTGATCTTATGATTGTGATTGTATGATTGTGATTGTATGATTGTAATTGTATGATTGTGATGGTATGATTGTGATTGTATGAATGCGATAGTATGATTGTGATTGCATGATTGTGATTGTATGATTATGATTGTATGATTGTGATTGTATGATTGTGACTGGAAGATTGTGATTGTATGATTGTGATTGTACGATTCTGATTGTATGATTGTGATTGTATGATTGTGATTGTGTGATTGTGATAGTATGATTGTGATTGTAAGATTGTGATTGTATGACTGTGATTGTATGATTGTGATTGTATGACTGTGATTGTATGATGGTGATTGTGTGATTGTGATTGTATGATTATGATTGTATGATTGTGATAGTATGATTGTGATTGTATGATTGTGATTGTATAATTGTGATTGTATGATTGTGATTGTATGATTGTGATTGTATGATTGTGATTGTATGATTGTGATTGTATGATTGTCATTGTATGATTATGATTGTATGATTGCGATTGCATGATTGTGATTGTATGATTGTGATTGTATGATTGTGATTGTATGATTGTGATTGTATGATTGTGATTGTATGATTGTGATTGTGTGATTGTGATAGTATGATTGTGATTGTAAGATTGTGATTGTATGACTGTGATTGTACGATTGTGATTGTATGATTGTGATTGTATGATTATGATTGTATGATTGTGATAGTATGATTGTGATTGTATGATTGTGATTGTATGATTGTGATTGTATGATTCTGATTGTATGATTGTATTTGGGAGATTGTATTTTGGAGATTGTAATTGTATGATTGCGATTCTACGATTGTGATTGTATGATTGTGATTGTATGATTGTGATTGTATGATTGTAATTGTATGATTATGATTGTATGATTGTGATTGTATGATGGTGATGGTATGATTGTGATTGTATGATTGCGATAGTACGATTGTGATTGTATGATTGTGATTGTAATATTGTGATTGTATGATTGCGATTGTATGATTGTGATTGTATGATTATGATTGTATGATTGTGATTGTATGATTCTGATTGTATGGTTGTGATTGTATGATTGTGATGGTATGATTGTGATCGTATGATTGCGATAGTATGATTGTGACTGTATGATTGTGATTGTATGATTGTGACTGTATGATTGCGATTGTATGATTGTGATTGTGTGATTGTGATTGTATGATTGCGATAGTATGATTGTGATTGTATGATTGTGATTGTAATATTTTGATTGTATGATTGCGATTGTATGATTGTGATTGAATGATTGTGATTGTATGATTGTGATTGTATGCTTGCGATTGTATGATTGTGATTGTATGATTGTGATAGTATGATTGTGATTGTATGATTGTGGTTGTATGATTGTGATTGTATGATTGTGATAGTATGATTGTGATTGTATGACTGTGATTGTATGACTGTGATTGTATGATTGTGTTTGTATGATTGTGATTGTATGATTGTGATTGTCTGACTGTGGTTGTATGATTGTGATTGTATGATTGTGATTCTATGATTGTGATTGTATGATTGTGATTGTATGATTGTGTTTGTATGATTGTGATTGTATGATTGTGATTGTGTGATTGTGATTGTATGATTGTGATTGTATGATTGTGATTGTATGATTGTGATTGTATGATTGTGATTGTGTGATTGTAATTGTATGATTATGATTGTATGATTGTAATTGTATGATTGTGATGGTATGATTGTGATTGTATGAATGCGATAGTATGATTGTGATTGTATGATTGTGATTGTATGATTGTGATTGTATGATTATGATTGTATGATTGTGATTGTATGATTGTGACTGGAAGATTGTGATTGTATGATTGTGATTGTACGATTCTGATTGTATGATTGTGATTGTATGATTGTGATTGTGTGATTGTGATAGTATGATTGTGGTTGTAAGATTGTGATTGTATGACTGTGATTGTATGATTGTGATTGTGTGATTGTGATTGTATGATTATGATTGTATGATTGTGATAGTATGATTGTGATTGTATGATTGTGATTGTATAATTGTGATTGTATGATTGTGATTGTATGATTGTGATTGTATGATTGTGATTGTATGATTGTCATTGTATGATTATGATTGTATGATTGCGATTGCATGATTGTGATTGTATGATTGTGATTGTATGATTGTGATTGTATGATTGTGATTGTATGATTGTGATTGTGTGATTGTGATAGTATGATTGTGATTGTAAGATTGTGATTGTATGACTGTGATTGTACGATTGTGATTGTATGATTGTGATTGTATGATTATGATTGTATGATTGTAATTGTATGATTATGATTGTATGATTGTGATTGTATGATGGTGATGGTATGATTGTGATTGTATGATTGCGATAGTACGATTGTGATTGTATGATTGTGATTGTAATATTGTGATTGTATGATTGCGATTGTATGATTGTTATTGTATGATTATGATTGTATGATTGTGATTGTATGATTCTGATTGTATGGTTGTGATTGTATGATTGTGATGGTATGATTGTGATCGTATGATTGCGATAGTATGATTGTGACTGTATGATTGTGATTGTATGATTGTGACTGTATGATTGCGTTTGTATGATTGTGATTGTGTGATTGTGATTGTATGATTGCGATTGTATGATTGTGATTGTATGATTGTGATTGTATGATTGTGATAGTATGATTGTGATTGTATGATTGTCATTGTATGATTATGATTGTATGATTGCGATTGCATGATTGTGATTGTATGATTGTGATTGTATGATTGTGATTGTATGATTGTGATTGTATGATTGTGATTGTGTGATTGTGATAGTATGATTGCGATTGTAAGATTGTGATTGTATGACTGTGATTGTACGATTGTGATTGTATGATTGTGATTGTATGATTATGATTGTATGATTGTAATTGTATGATTATGATTGTATGATTGTGATTGTATGATGGTGATGGTATGATTGTGATTGTATGATTGCGATAGTACGATTGCGATTGTATGATTGTGATTGTATGATTATGATTGTATGATTGTGATAGTATGATTGTGATTGTATGATTGTGATTGTATAATTGTGATTGTATGATTGTGATTGTATGATTGTGATTGTATGATTGTGATTGTATGATTGTCATTGTATGATTATGATTGTATGATTGCGATTGCATGATTGTGATTGTATGATTGTGATTGTATGATTGTGATTGTATGATTGTGATTGTGTGATTGTGATAGTATGATTGTGATTGTAAGATTGTGAATGTATGACTGTGATTGTACGATTGTGATTGTATGATTGTGATTGTATGATTATGATTGTATGATTGTAATTGTATGATTATGATTGTATGATTGTGGTTGTATGATGGTGATGGTATGATTGTGATTGTATGATTGCGATAGTACGATTGTGATTGTATGATTGTGATTGTAATATTGTGATTGTATGATTGCGATTGTATGATTGTTATTGTATGATTATGATTGTATGATTGTGATTGTATGATTCTGATTGTATGGTTGTGATTGTATGATTGTGATGGTATGATTGTGATCGTATGATTGCGATAGTATGATTGTGACTGTATGATTGTGATTGTATGATTGTGACTGTATGATTGCGTTTGTATGATTGTGATTGTGTGATTGTGATTGTATGATTGCGATTGTATGATTGTGATTGTATGATTGTGATTGTATGATTGTGATAGTATGATTGTGATTGTATGACTCTGATCGTATGACTGTGATTGTATGATTGTGATTGTACGATTGTGATTGTATGATTGTGATTGTCTGATTGTGGTTCTATGATTGTGATTGTATGATTGTGATTGTATGATTGTGATTGTATGATTGTGATTGTATGATTGTGATTGTATGATTGTAATTGTCTGATTATGGTTGTATGATTGTGGTTGCATGATTGTGATTGTATGATTGTGATAGTATGATTGTGATTGTATGATTGTGATTGTATGATTGTGATTGTATGATTGTTATTGTATGATTATGATTGTATGATTGTGATTGTATGATTCTGATTGTATGGTTGTGATTGTATGATTGTGATGGTATGATTGTGATCGTATGATTGCGATAGTATGATTGTGACTGTATGATTGTGATTGTATGATTGTGACTGTATGATTGCGTTTGTATGATTGTGACTGTGTGATTGTGATTGTATGATTGTGATTGTATGATTGTGATTGTATGATTGTGATTGTATGATTGTGATTGTATGATTGTGATTGTATGATTGTGATTGTATGATTGTAATTGTCTGATTATGGTTGTATGATTGTGGTTGCATGATTGTGATTGTATGATTGTGATAGTATGATTGTGATTGTATGATTGTGATTGTATGATTGTGATTGTATGATTTTGATTGTATGATTGTGATAGTATGATTGCGATTGTATGATTTTGATTGTATGATAGTGATAGTATGATTGTGATTGTATGATTGTGATTGTATGATTGTGATTGTATGATTTTGATTGTATGATTGTGATAGTATGATTGCGATTGTATGATTATGATTGTATGATTGTGATTGCATGATTGTGATTGAATGATTGTGATAGTACGATTGTGATTGTATGATTGTGATTGTATGATTGTATTTGGGAGATTGTAATTGTATGATTGCGATTGTATGATTGTGATTGTATGATTGTGATTGTATGCTTGCGATTGTATGATTGTGATTGTATGATTGCGATTATATGATTGCGATTGTATGATTGCGATTGTATGACAGTGATTGCACGATTGTGATTGTATGATTGTGATTGTATGATTTTGATTGTATGATTGTGATTGTATGATTGTGATTGTATGATTGTGATTGTATGATTGTGATTGTATGATTGTATGATTGTGATTGTATGATTGTGATTGTATGATTGTGATTGTATGATTGTATTTGGGAGATTGTAATTGTATGATTGCGATGGTATGATTGTGATTGTATGATTGTGATTGTATGCTTGCGATTGTATGATTGTGATTGTATGATTGTGATTGTATGATTGTATTTGGGAGATTGTAATTGTATGATTGTGATTGTATGATTGTGATTGTATGATTGTGATTGTATGATTGTGATTGTGTGATTGTGATTGTATGATTGTGATCTTAGGATTGTGATTGTATGATTGTGATTGTATGATTGTAATTGTATGATTGTGATGGTATGATTGTGATTGTATGATTGCGATAGTATGATTGTGATTGTATGATTGCGATTGTATGATTGTGGTTGTATGATTGTATTTGGGAGATTGTAATTGTATGATTGCGATTGTATGATTGTGATTGAATGATTGTGATTGTATGATTGTGATTGTATGCTTGCGATTGTATGATTATGATTGTATGATTGTGATAGTATGATTGTGATTGTATGATTGTGATTGTATGATTGTATTTGGGAGATTGTAATTGTATGATTGCGATGGTATGATTGTGATTGTATGATTGTGATTGTATGCTTGCGCTTGTATGATTGTAATTGTATGATTGCGATTGTATGATTGTGATTGTATGATTGTGATTGTATGATTGTGATTGTACGATTGTGATTGTATGATTGTAATTGTATGATTATGATTGTATGATTGTGATTGTATGATGGTGATGGTATGTTTGTGATTGTATGATTGCGATAGTACGATTGTGATTGTATGATTGTGATTGTAATATTGTGATTGTATGATTGCGATTGTATGATTGTGATTGTATGATTATGATTGTATGATTGTGATTGTATGATTCTGATTGTATGGTTGTGATTGTATGATTGTGATGGTAGGATTGTGATCGTATGATTGCGATAGTATGATTCTGATTGTATGATTGTGACTGTATGATTGTGACTGTATGATTGCGATTGTATGACTGTGATTGTGTGATTGTGGTTGTATGATTGCGATTGTATGATTGTGATTGTATGATTGTGATTGTATGATTGTGATTGTATGATTGTGATTGTCTGATTGTGGTTCTATGATTGTGATTGTATGATTGTCATTGTCTGATTATGATTGTATGATTGTGATTGCATGATTGTGATTGTATGATTGTGATAGTATGGTTGTGATTGTATGATTGTGATTGTATGATTGTGGTTGTATGATTGTATTTGGGAGATTGTAATTGTAAGATTGTGATTGTATGATTGTGATTGTATGATTGTGATTGTATGATTATGATTGTATAATTGTGATAGTATGATTGTGATTGTATGATTGTGATTGTATGATTGTGATTGTATGATTCTGATTGTATGATTGTATTTGGGATATTGTATTTTGGAGATTGTAATTGTATGATTGCGATTGTATGATTGTGATTGTATGATTGTGATTGTATGATTGTGATTGTATGATTGTGATTGTATGATTGTGATTGTATGATTGTGATTGTGTGATTGTAATTGTATGATTATGATTGTATGATTGTGATTGTATGATGGTGATGGTATGATTGTGATTGTATGATTGCGATAGTATGATTGTGATTGTATGATTGTGATTGTAATATTTTGATTGCATGATTGCGATTGTATGATTGTGATTGTATGATTAGGATTGTATGATTGTGATTGTATGATTGTGATTGTATGATTGTGATAGTATGATTGTGATTGTATGACTGTGATTGTATGACTGTGATTGTATGATTGTGATTGTATGATTGTGATTGTATGATTGTGATTGTCTGATTGTGGTTGTATGATTGTGATTGTATGATTGTGATAGTATGATTGTGATTGTATGACTGTGATTGTATGACTGTGATTGTATGATTGTGTTTGTATGATTGTGATTGTATGATTGTGATTGTCTGACTGTGGTTGTATGATTGTGATTGTATGATTGTGATTCTATGATTGTGATTGTATGATTGTGATTGTATGATTGTGATTGTATGATTGTGATTGTGTGATTGTGATTGTATGATTGTGATTCAATGATTGTGATTGTATGATTGTGATTGTATGATTGTGATTGTATGATTGTGATTGTGTGATTGTAATTGTATGATTATGATTGTATGATTGTAATTGTATGATTGTGATGGTATGATTGTGATTGTATGAATGCGATAGTATGATTGTGATTGTATGATTGTGATTGTATGATTATGATTGTATGATTGTGATTGTATGATTGTGACTGGAAGGTTGTGATTGTATGATTGTGATTGTACGATTCTGATTGTATGATTGTGATTGTATGATTGTGATTGTGTGATTGTGATAGTATGATTGTGATTGTAAGATTGTGATTGTATGACTGTGATTGTATGATTGTGATTGTATGATTGTGATTGTATGATTATGATTGTATGATTGTGATAGTATGATTGTGATTGTATGATTGTGATTGTATAATTGTGATTGTATGATTGTGATTGTATGATTGTGATTGTATGATTGTGATTGTATGATTGTCATTGTATGATTATGATTGTATGATTGCGATTGCATGATTGTGATTGTATGATTGTGATTGTATGATTGCGATTGTATGATTGTGGTTGTATGATTGTATTTGGGAGATTGTAATTGTATGATTGCGATTGTATGATTGTGATTGAATGATTGTGATTGTATGATTGTGATTGTATGCTTGCGATTGTATGATTGTGATTGTATGATTGTGATAGTATGATTGTGATTGTATGATTGTGGTTGTATGATTGTGATTGTATGATTGTGATAGTATGATTGTGATTGTATGACTGTGATTGTATGACTGTGATTGTATGATTGTGTTTGTATGATTGTGATTGTATGATTGTGATTTTCTGACTGTGGTTGTATGATTGTGATTGTATGATTGTGATTCTATGATTGTGATTGTATGATTGTGATTGTATGATTGTGATTGTGTGATTGTGATTGTATGATTGTGATTGTATGATTGTGATTGTATGATTGTGATTGTGTGATTGTAATTGTATGATTATGATTGTATGATTGTAATTGTATGATTGTGATGGTATGATTGTGATTGTATGAATGCGATAGTATGATTGTGATTGTATGATTGTGATTGTATGATTGTGATTGTATGATTATGATTGTATGATTGTGATTGTATGATTGTGACTGGAAGATTGTGATTGTATGATTGTGATTGTACGATTCTGATTGTATGATTGTGATTGTATGATTGTGATTGTGTGATTGTGATAGTATGATTGTGATTGTAAGATTGTGATTGTATGACTGTGATTGTATGATTGTGATTGTGTGATTGTGATTGTATGATTATGATTGTATGATTGTGATAGTATGATTGTGATTGTATGATTGTGATTGTATAATTGTGATTGTATGATTGTGATTGTATGATTGTGATTGTATGATTGTGATTGTATGATTGTCATTGTATGACTATGATTGTATGATTGCGATTGCATGATTGTGATTGTATGATTGTGATTGTATGATTGTGATTGTATGATTGTGATTGTATGATTGTGATTGTGTGATTGTGATAGTATGATTGTGATTGTAAGATTGTGATTGTATGACTGTGATTGTACGATTGTGATTGTATGATTGTGATTGTATGATTATGATTGTATGATTGTAATTGTATGATTATGATTGTATGATTGTGATTGTATGATGGTGATGGTATGATTGTGATTGTATGATTGTGATAGTATGATTGTGATTGTAAGATTGTGATTGTATGACTGTGATTGTACGATTGTGATTGTATGATTGTGATTGTATGATTATGATTGTATGATTGTAATTGTATGATTATGATTGTATGATTGTGATTGTATGATGGTGATGGTATGATTGTGATTGTATGATTGCGATAGTACGATTGCGATTGTATGATTGTGATTGTATGATTATGATTGTATGATTGTGATAGTATGATTGTGATTGTATGATTGTGATTGTATAATTGTGATTGTATGATTGTGATTGTATGATTGTGATTGTATGATTGTGATTGTATGATTGTCATTGTATGATTATGATTGTATGATTGCGATTGCATGATTGTGATTGTATGATTGTGATTGTAGGATTGTGATTGTATGATTGTGATTGTGTGATTGTGATAGTATGATTGTGATTGTAAGATTGTGAATGTATGACTGTGATTGTACGATTGTGATTGTATGATTGTGATTGTATGATTATGATTGTATGATTGTAATTGTATGATTATGATTGTATGATTGTGATTGTATGATGGTGATGGTATGATTGCGATTGTATGATTGTGATTGTATGATTGTGATTGTATGATTGTGATTGTATGATTGCGATTGTATGATTGCGATTGTATGATTGTGATTGCACGATTGTGATTGTATGATTGTGATTGTATGATTGTGATTGTATGATTGTGATTGTATGATTGTGATTGTATGATTGTAATTGTCTGATTATGGTTGTATGATTGTGGTTGCATGATTGTGATTGTATGATTGTGATAGTATGATTGTGATTGTATGATTGTGATTGTATGATTGTGATTGTATGATTTTGATTGTATGATTGTGATAGTATGATTGCGATTGTATGATTTTGATTGTATGATAGTGATTGTATGATTGTGATTGTATGATTGTAATTGTATGATTGTGATGGTATGATTGTGATTGTATGATTGCGGTAGTATGATTGTGATTGTTTGATTGTGATTGTATGATTGTGATTGTATGATTGTGATTGTATGATTGTGATTGTATGATTGCGATTGTATGATTGCGATTGTATGATTGTGATTGCACGATTGTGATTGTATGATTGTGATTGTATGATTGTGATTGTATGATTGTGATTGTATGATTGTGATTGTATGATTGTGACTGTATGATTGCGATTGTATGACTGTGATTGTGTGATTGTGGTTGTATGATTGCGATTGTATGATTGTGATTGTATGATTGTGATTGTATGATTGTGATAGTATGATAGTGATTGTATGACTGTGATTGTATGACTGTGATTGTATGATTGTGATTGTATGATTGTGATTGTATGATTGTGATTGTCTGATTGTGGTTCTATGATTGTGATTGTATGATTGTCATTGTCTGATTGTGATTGTATGATTGTGATTGCATGATTGTGATTGTATGATTGTGATAGTATGATTGTGATTGTATGATTGTGATTGTATGATTGTGGTTGTATGATTGTATTTGGGAGATTGTAATTGTATGATTGCGATTGTATGATTGTGATTATATGATTAGGATTGTATGATTGTGATGGTATGATTGTGATTGTATGATTGTGATAGTATGATTGTGATTGTATGACTGTGATTGTATGACTGTGATTGTATGATTGTGATTGTATGACTGTGATTGTATGATTGTGATTGTCTGATTGTGGTTGTATGATTGTGATTGTATGATTGTGATAGTATGATTGTGATTGTATGACTGTGATTGTATGACTGTGATTGTATGATTGTGTTTGTATGATTGTGATTGTATGATTGTGATTGCCTGACTGTGGTTGTATGATTGTGATTGTATGATTGTGATTCTATGATTGTGATTGTATGATTGTGATTGTATGATTGTGATTGTATGATTGTGATTGTGTGATTGTGATTGTATGATTGTGATCTTATGATTGTGATTGTATGATTGTGATTGTATGATTGTAATTGTATGATTGTGATGGTATGATTGTGATTGTATGAATGCGATAGTATGATTGTGATTGTATGATTGTGATTGTATGATTATGATTGTATGATTGTGATTGTATGATTGTGACTGGAAGATTGTGATTGTATGATTGTGATTGTACGATTCTGATTGTATGATTGTGATTGTATGATTGTGATTGTATGATTGTGATTGTCTGATTGTGGTTCTATGATTGTGATTGTATGATTGTCATTGTCTGATTATGATTGTATGATTGTGATTGCATGATTGTGATTGTATGATTGTGATAGTATGATTGTGATTGTATGATTGTGATTGTATGATTGTGGTTGTATGATTGTATTTGGGAGATTGTAATTGTAAGATTGTGATTGTATGATTGTGATTGTATGATTGTGATTGTATGATTATGATTGTATAATTGTGATAGTATGATTGTGATTGTATGATTGTGATTGTATGATTGTGATTGTATGATTGTGATTGTATGATTCTGATTGTATGATTGTATTTGGGATATTGTATTTTGGAGATTGTAATTGTATGATTGCGATTGTATGATTGTGATAGTATGATTGTGATTGTATGATTGTGATTGTATGATTGTGATTGTATGATTGTGATTGTGTGATTGTAATTGTATGATTATGATTGTATGATTGTGATTGTATGATGGTGATGGTATGATTGTGATTGTATGATTGCGATAGTATGATTGTGATTGTATGATTGTGATTGTAATATTTTGATTGTATGATTGCGATTGTATGATTGTGATTGTATGATTAGGATTGTATGATTGTGATTGTATGATTGTGATTGTATGATTGTGATAGTATGATTGTGATTGTATGACTGTGATTGTATGACTGCGATTGTATGATTGTGATTGTATGATTGTGATTGTATGATTGTGATTGTCTGATTGTGGTTGTATGATTGTGATTGTATGATTGTGATAGTATGATTGTGATTGTATGACTGTGATTGTATGACTGTGATTGTATGATTGTGTTTGTATGATTGTGATTGTATGATTGTGATTGTCTGACTGTGGTTGTATGATTGTGATCGTATGATTGTGATTCTATGATTGTGATTGTATGATTGTGATTGTATGATTGTGATTGTATGATTGTGATTGTGTGATTGTGATTGTATGATTGTGATTGTATGATTGTGATTGTATGATTGTGATTGTATGATTGTGATTGTATGATTGTGATTGTGTGATTGTAATTGTATGATTATGATTGTATGATTGTAATTGTATGATTGTGATGGTATGATTGTGATTGTATGAATGCGATAGTATGATTGTGATTGTATGATTGTGATTGTATGATTATGATTGTATGATTGTGATTGTATGATTGTGACTGGAAGATTGTGATTGTATGATTGTGATTGTACGATTCTGATTGTATGATTGTGATTGTATGATTGTGATTGTGTGATTGTGATAGTATGATTGTGATTGTAAGATTGTGATTGTATGACTGTGATTGTATGATTGTGATTGTATGATTGTGATTGTATGATTATGATTGTATGATTGTGATAGTATGATTGTGATTGTATGATTGTAATTGTATAATTGTGATTGTATGATTGTGATTGTATGATTGTGATTGTATGATTGTGATTGTATGATTGTCATTGTATGATTATGATTGTATGATTGCGATTGCATGATTGTGATTGTATGATTGTGATTGTATGATTGTGATTGTATGATTGTGATTGTATGATTGTGATTGTATGATTGTGATTGTGTGATTGTGATAGTATGATTGTGATTGTAACATTGTGATTGTATGACTGTGATTGTACGATTGTGATTGTTTGATTGTGATTGTATGATTATGATTGTATGATTGTGATAGTATGATTGTGATTGTATGATTGTGATTGTATGATTGTGATTGTATGATTCTGATTGTATGATTGTATTTGGGAGATTGTATTTTGGAGATTGTAATTGTATGATTGCGATTCTATGATTGTGATTGTATGATTGTGATTGTATGATTGTGATTGTATGATTGTGATTGTATGATTGTGATTGTATGATTGTAATTGTATGATTATGATTGTATGATTGTGATTGTATGATGGTGATGGTATGATTGTGATTGTATGATTGCGATAGTACGATTGTGATTGTATGATTGTGATTGTAATATTGTGATTGTATGATTGCGATTGTATGATTGTGATTGTATGATTCTGATTGTATGGTTGTGATTGTATGATTGTGATGGTATGATTGTGATCGTATGATTGCGATAGTATGATTGTGACTGTATGACTGTGATTGTATGATTGTGACTGTATGATTGCGTTTGTATGATTGTGATTGTGTGATTGTGATTGTATGATTGCGATTGTATGATTGTGATTGTATGATTGTAATTGTCTGATTATGGTTGTATGATTGTGGTTGCATGATTGTGATTGTATGATTGTGATAGTATGATTGTGATTGTATGATTGTGATTGTATGATTGTGATTGTATGATTTTGATTGTATGATTGTGATAGTATGATTGCGATTGTATGATTTTGATTGTGTGATAGTGATTGTATGATTGTGATTGTATGATTGTAATTGAATGATTGTGATGGTATGATTGTGATTGTATGATTGCGGTAGTATGATTGTGATTGTTTGATTGTGATTGTATGATTGTGATTGTATGATTGTGATTGTATGATTGCGATTGTATGATTGCGATTGTATGATTGTGATTGCACGATTGTGATTGTATGATTGTGATTGTATGATTTTGATTGTATGATTGTGATTGTATGATTGTGATTGTATGATTGTGATTGTATGATTGTGATTGTAAGATGGTATTTGTATGATTGTGATTGTATAGTAGTAATTGTATGATTGTGATCGTATGATTGTGATTGTATGGTTGTGATTGAATGATTGTGAGTGTATGCTTGCGATTGTATGATTGTGATTGTATGATTGTGATTGTATGATTGTGACTGTATGATTGCGATTGTATGACTGTGATTGTGTGATTGTGGTTGTATGATTGCGATTGTATGATTGTGATTGTATGATTGTGATTGTATGATTGTGATAGTATGATAGTGATTGTATGACTGTGATTGTATGACTGTGATTGTATGATTGTGATTGTATGATTGTGATTGTATGATTGTGATTGTCTGATTGTGGTTGTATGATTGTGATTGTATGATTGTATTTGGGAGATTGTAATTGTATGATTGCGATTGTATGATTGTGATTGTATGATTGTGATTGTATGATTGTGATTGTATGCTTGCGATTGTATGATTGTGATTGTATGATTCTGATTGTATGATTGTGATTGTATGATTGTGATTGTGTGATTGTGGTAGTATGATTGTGATTGTAAGATTGTGATTGTATGATTGTGATTGTATGATTGTGATTGTATGATTATGATTGTATAATTGTGATAGTATGATTGTGATTGTATGATTGTGATTGTATGATTGTGATTGTATGATTGTGATTGTATGATTGTGATTGTATGATTGTGATTGTATGATTCTGATTGTATGATTGTATTTGGGATATTGTATTTTGGAGATTGTAATTGTATGATTGCGATTGTATGATTGTGATTGTATGATTGTGATTGTATGATTGTGATTGTATGATTGTGATTGTATGATTGTGATTGTATGATTGTGATTGTATGATTGTGATTGTGTGATTGTAATTGTATGATTATGATTGTATGATTGTGATTGTATGATGGTGATGGTATGATTGTGATTGTATGATTGCGATAGTATGATTGTGATTGTATGATTGTGATTGTAATATTTTGATTGTATGATTGCGATTGTATGATTGTGATTATATGATTAGGATTGTATGATTGTGATGGTATGATTGTGATTGTATGATTGTGATAGTATGATTGTGATTGTATGACTGTGATTGTATGACTGTGATTGTATGATTGTGATTGTACGACTGTGATTGTATGATTGTGATTGTCTGATTGTGGTTGTATGATTGTGATTGCACGATTGTGATTGTATGATTGTGATTGTATGATTTTGATTGTATGATTGTGATTGTATGATTGTGATTGTATGATTGTGATTGTATGATTGTGATTGTAAGATGGTATTTGTATGATTGTGATTGTATAGTAGTAATTGTATGATTGTGATCGTATGATTGTGATTGTATGGTTGTGATTGAATGATTGTGAGTGTATGCTTGCGATTGTATGACTGTGATTGTATGATTGTGATTGTATGATTGTGACTGTATGATTGCGATTGTATGACTGTGATTGTGTGATTGTGGTTGTATGATTGCGATTGTATGATTGTGATTGTATGATTGTGATTGTATGATTGTGATAGTATGATAGTGATTGTATGACTGTGATTGTATGACTGTGATTGTATGATTGTGATTGTATGATTGTGATTGTATGATTGCGATAGTACGATTGTGATTGTATGATTGTGATTGTAATATTGTGATTGTATGATTGCGATTGTATGATTGTTATTGTATGATTATGATTGTATGATTGTGATTGTATGATTCTGATTGTATGGTTGTGATTGTATGATTGTGATGGTATGATTGTGATCGTATGATTGCGATAGTATGATTGTGACTGTATGACTGTGATTGTATGATTGTGACTGTATGATTGCGTTTGTATGATTGTGATTGTGTGATTGTGATTGTATGATTGCGATTGTATGATTGTGATTGTATGATTGTGATTGTATGATTGTGATAGTATGATTGTGATTGTATGACTCTGATCGTATGACTGTGATTGTATGATTGTGATTGTACGATTGTGATTGTATGATTGTGATTGTCTGATTGTGGTTCTATGATTGTGATTGTATGATTGTGATTGTATGATTGTGATTGTATGAGTGTGATTGTATGATTGTGATTGTATGATTGTAATTGTCTGATTATGGTTGTATGATTGTGGTTGCATGATTGTGATTGTATGATTGTGATAGTATGATTGTGATTGTATGATTGTGATTGTATGATTGTGGTTGTATGATTTTGATTGTATGATTGTGATAGTATGATTGCGATTGTATGATTTTGATTGTGTGATAGTGATTGTATGATTGTGATTGTATGATTGTAATTGAATGATTGTGATGGTATGATTGTGATTGTATGATTGCGGTAGTATGATTGTGATTGTTTGATTGTGATTGTATGATTGTGATTGTATGATTGTGATTGTATGATTGCGATTGTATGATTGCGATTGTATGATTGTGATTGCACGATTGTGATTGTATGATTGTGATTGTATGATTTTGATTGTATGATTGTGATTGTATGATTGTGATTGTATGATTGTGATTGTATGATTGTGATTGTAAGATGGTATTTGTATGATTGTGATTGTATAGTAGTAATTGTATGATTGTGATCGTATGATTGTGATTGTATGGTTGTGATTGAATGATTGTGAGTGTATGCTTGCGATTGTATGATTGTGATTGTATGATTGTGATTGTATGATTGTGACTGTATGATTGCGATTGTATGACTGTGATTGTGTGATTGTGGTTGTATGATTGCGATTGTATGATTGTGATTGTATGATTGTGATTGTATGATTGTGATAGTATGATAGTGATTGTATGACTGTGATTGTATGACTGTGATTGTATGATTGTGGTTGTATGATTGTGATTGTATGATTGTGATTGTCTGATTGTGGTTGTATGATTGTGATTGTATGATTGTATTTGGGAGATTGTAATTGTATGATTGCGATTGTATGATTGTGATTGTATGATTGTGATTGTATGATTGTGATTGTATGCTTGCGATTGTATGATTGTGATTGTATGATTCTGATTGTATGATTGTGATTGTATGATTGTGATTGTGTGATTGTGGTAGTATGATTGTGATTGTAAGATTGTGATTGTATGATTGTGATTGTATGATTGTGATTGTATGATTATGATTGTATAATTGTGATAGTATGATTGTGATTGTATGATTGTGATTGTATGATTGTGATTGTATGATTGTGATTGTATGATTGTGATTGTATGATTGTGATTGTATGATTGTGATTGTATGATTCTGATTGTATGATTGTATTTGGGATATTGTATTTTGGAGATTGTAATTGTATGATTGCGATTGTATGATTGTGATTGTATGATTGTGATTGTATGATTGTGATTGTATGATTGTGATTGTATGATTGTGATTGTATGATTGTGATTGTGTGATTGTAATTGTATGATTATGATTGTATGATTGTGATTGTATGATGGTGATGGTATGATTGTGATTGTATGATTGCGATAGTATGATTGTGATTGTATGATTGTGATTGTAATATTTTGATTGTATGATTGCGATTGTATGATTGTGATTATATGATTAGGATTGTATGATTGTGATGGTATGATTGTGATTGTATGATTGTGATAGTATGATTGTGATTGTATGACTGTGATTGTATGACTGTGATTGTATGATTGTGATTGTACGACTGTGATTGTATGATTGTGATTGTCTGATTGTGGTTGTATGATTGTGATTGTATGATTGTGATAGTATGATTGTGATTGTATGACTGTGATTGTATGACTGTGATTGTATGATTGTGTTTGTATGATTGTGATTGTATGATTGTGATTGCCTGACTGTGGTTGTATGATTGTGATTGTATGATTGTGATTCTATGATTGTGATTGTATGATTGTGATTGTATGATTGTGATTGTATGATTGTGATTGTGTGATTGTGATTGTATGATTGTGATCTTATGATTGTGATTGTATGATTGTGATTGTATGATTGTAATTGTATGATTGTGATGGTATGATTGTGATTGTATGAATGCGATAGTATGATTGTGATTGTATGATTGTGATTGTATGATTATGATTGTATGATTGTGATTGTATGATTGTGACTGGAAGATTGTGATTGTATGATTGTGATTGTACGATTCTGATTGTATGATTGTGATTGTATGATTGTGATTGTGTGATTGTGATAGTATGATTGTGATTGTAAGATTGTGATTGTATGACTGTGATTGTATGATTGTGATTGTATGATTGTGATTGTATGATTATGATTGTATGATTGTGATAGTATGATTGTGATTGTATGATTGTGATTGTATAATTGTGATTGTATGATTGTGATTGTATGATTGTGATTGTATGATTGTGATTGTATGATTGTCATTGTATGATTATGATTGTATGATTGCGATTGCATGATTGTGATTGTATGATTGTGATTGTATGATTGTGATTGTATGATTGTGATTGTATGATTGTGATTGTGTGATTGTGATAGTATGATTGTGATTGTAAGATTGTGATTGTATGACTGTGATTGTACGATTGTGATTGTATGATTGTGATTGTATGATTATGATTGTATGATTGTGACAGTATGATTGTGATTGTATGATTGTGATTGTATGATTGTGATTGTATGATTCTGATTGTATGATTGTATTTGGGAGATTGTATTTTGGAGATTGTAATTGTATGATTGCGATTCTACGATTGTGATTGTATGATTGTGATTGTATGATTGTGATTGTATGATTGTAATTGTATGATTATGATTGTATGATTGTGATTGTATGATGGTGATGGTATGAATGTGATTGTATGATTGCGATAGTACGATTGTGATTGTATGATTGTGATTGTAATATTGTGATTGTATGATTGCGATTGTATGATTGTGATTGTATGATAATGATTGTATGATTGTGATTGTATGATTCTGATTGTATGGTTGTGATTGTATGATTGTGATGGTATGATTGTGATCGTATGATTGCGATAGTATGATTGTGACTGTATGATTGTGATTGTATGATTGTGACTGTATGATTGCGATTGTATGATTGTGATTGTGTGATTGTGATTGTATGATTGCGATAGTATGATTGTGATTGTATGATTGTGATTGTAATATTTTGATTGTATGATTGCGATTGTATGATTGTGATTGAATGATTGTGATTGTATGATTGTGATTGTATGCTTGCGATTGTATGATTGTGATTGTATGATTGTGATAGTATGATTGTGATTGTATGATTGTGGTTGTATGATTGTGATTGTATGATTGTGATAGTATGATTGTGATTGTATGACTGTGATTGTATGACTGTGATTGTATGATTGTGTTTGTATGATTGTGATTGTATGATTGTGATTGTCTGACTGTGGTTGTATGATTGTGATTGTATGATTGTGATTCTATGATTGTGATTGTATGATTGTGATTGTATGATTGTGTTTGTATGATTGTGATTGTATGATTGTGATTGTGTGATTGTGATTGTATGATTGTGATTGTATGATTGTGATTGTATGATTGTGATTGTATGATTGTGATTGTGTGATTGTAATTGTATGATTATGATTATATGATTGTAATTGTATGATTGTGATGGTATGATTGTGATTGTATGAATGCGATAGTATGATTGTGATTGTATGATTGTGATTGTATGATTGTGATTGTATGATTATGATTGTATGATTGTGATTGTATGATTGTGACTGGAAGATTGTGATTGTATGATTGTGATTGTACGATTCTGATTGTATGATTGTGATTGTATGATTGTGATTGTGTGATTGTGATAGTATGATTGTGATTGTAAGATTGTGATTGTATGACTGTGATTGTATGATTGTGATTGTGTGATTGTGATTGTATGATTATGATTGTATGATTGTGATTGTATGATTGTGATTGTATGATTGTCATTGTATGATTATGATTGTATGATTGCGATTGCATGATTGTGATTGTATGATTGTGATTGTATGATTGTGATTGTATGATTGTGATTGTATGATTGTGATTGTATGATTGTGATTGTGTGATTGTGATAGTATGATTGTGATTGTAAGATTGTGAATGTATGACTGTGATTGTACGATTGTGATTGTATGATTGTGATTGTATGATTATGATTGTATGATTGTAATTGTATGATTATGATTGTATGATTGTGGTTGTATGATGGTGATGGTATGATTGTGATTGTATGATTGCGATAGTACGATTGTGATTGTATGATTGTGATTGTAATATTGTGATTGTATGATTGCGATTGTATGATTGTTATTGTATGATTATGATTGTATGATTGTGATTGTATGATTCTGATTGTATGGTTGTGATTGTATGATTGTGATGGTATGATTGTGATCGTATGATTGCGATAGTATGATTGTGACTGTATGATTGTGATTGTATGATTGTGGCTGTATGATTGCGTTTGTATGATTGTGATTGTGTGATTGTGATTGTATGATTGCGATTGTATGATTGTGATTGTATGATTGTGATTGTATGATTGTGATAGTATGATTGTGATTGTATGACTCTGATCGTATGACTGTGATTGTATGATTGTGATTGTACGATTGTGATTGTATGATTGTGATTGTCTGATTGTGGTTCTATGATTGTGATTGTATGATTGTGATTGTATGATTGTGATTGTATGATTGTGATTGTATGATTGTGATTGTATGATTGTAATTGTCTGATTATGGTTGTATGATTGTGGTTGCATGATTGTGATTGTATGATTGTGATAGTATGATTGTGATTGTATGATTGTGATTGTATGATTGTGATTGTATGATTTTGATTGTATGATTGTGATAGTATGATTGCGATTGTATGATTTTGATTGTATGATAGTGATTGTATGATTGTGATTGTATGATTGTAATTGTATGATTGTGATGGTATGATTGTGATTGTATGATTGCGGTAGTATGATTGTGATTGTTTGATTGTGATTGTATGATTGTGATTGTATGATTGTGATTGTATGATTGTGATTGTATGATTGCGATTGTATGATTGCGATTGTATGATTGTGATTGCACGATTGTGATTGTATGATTTTGATTGTATGATTGTGATTGTCTGATTGTGGTTGTATGATTGTGATTGTATGATTGTGATAGTATGATTGTGATTGTATGACTGTGATTGTATGACTGTGATTGTATGATTGTGTTTGTATGATTGTGATTGTATGATTGTGATTGCCTGACTGTGGTTGTATGATTGTGATTGTATGATTGTGATTCTATGATTGTGATTGTATGATTGTGATTGTATGATTGTGATTGTATGATTGTGATTGTGTGATTGTGATTGTATGATTGTGATCTTATGATTGTGATTGTATGATTGTGATTGTATGATTGTAATTGTATGATTGTGATGGTATGATTGTGATTGTATGAATGCGATAGTATGATTGTGATTGTATGATTGTGATTGTATGATTATGATTGTATGATTGTGATTGTATGATTGTGACTGGAAGATTGTGATTGTATGATTGTGATTGTACGATTCTGATTGTATGATTGTGATTGTATGATTGTGATTGTGTGATTGTGATAGTATGATTGTGATTGTAAGATTGTGATTGTATGACTGTGATTGTATGATTGTGATTGTATGATTGTGATTGTATGATTATGATTGTATGATTGTGATAGTATGATTGTGATTGTATGATTGTGATTGTATAATTGTGATTGTATGATTGTGGTTGTATGATGGTGATGGTATGATTGTGATTGTATGATTGCGATAGTACGATTGTGATTGTATGATTGTGATTGTAATATTGTGATTGTATGATTGCGATTGTATGATTGTTATTGTATGATTATGATTGTATGATTGTGATTGTATGATAATGATTGTATGATTGTGATTGTATGATTCTGATTGTATGGTTGTGATTGTATGATTGTGATGGTATGATTGTGATCGTATGATTGCGATAGTATGATTGTGACTGTATGATTGTGATTGTATGATTGTGACTGTATGATTGCGATTGTATGATTGTGATTGTGTGATTGTGATTGTATGATTGCGATAGTATGATTGTGATTGTATGATTGTGATTGTAATATTTTGATTGTATGATTGCGATTGTATGATTGTGATTGAATGATTGTGATTGTATGATTGTGATTGTATGCTTGCGATTGTATGATTGTGATTGTATGATTGTGATAGTATGATTGTGATTGTATGATTGTGGTTGTATGATTGTGATTGTATGATTGTGATAGTATGATTGTGATTGTATGACTGTGATTGTATGACTGTGATTGTATGATTGTGTTTGTATGATTGTGATTGTATGATTGTGATTGTCTGACTGTGGTTGTATGATTGTGATTGTATGATTGTGATTCTATGATTGTGATTGTATGATTGTGATTGTATGATTGTGTTTGTATGATTGTGATTGTATGATTGTGATTGTGTGATTGTGATTGTATGATTGTGATTGTATGATTCTGATTGTATGATTGTGATTGTATGATTGTGATTGTGTGATTGTAATTGTATGATTATGATTATATGATTGTAATTGTATGATTGTGATGGTATGATTGTGATTGTATGAATGCGATAGTATGATTGTGATTGTATGATTGTGATTGTATGATTGTGATTGTATGATTATGATTGTATGATTGTGATTGTATGATTGTGACTGGAAGATTGTGATTGTATGATTGTGATTGTACGATTCTGATTGTATGATTGTGATTGTATGATTGTGATTGTGTGATTGTGATAGTATGATTGTGATTGTAAGATTGTGATTGTATGACTGTGATTGTATGATTGTGATTGTGTGATTGTGATTGTATGATTATGATTGTATGATTGTGATTGTATGATTGTGATTGTATGATTGTCATTGTATGATTATGATTGTATGATTGCGATTGCATGATTGTGATTGTATGATTGTGATTGTATGATTGTGATTGTATGATTGTGATTGTATGATTGTGATTGTGTGATTGTGATAGTATGATTGTGATTGTAAGATTGTGAATGTATGACTGTGATTGTACGATTGTGATTGTATGATTGTGATTGTATGATTATGATTGTATGATTGTAATTGTATGATTATGATTGTATGATTGTGGTTGTATGATGGTGATGGTATGATTGTGATTGTATGATTGCGATAGTACGATTGTGATTGTATGATTGTGATTGTAATATTGTGATTGTATGATTGCGATTGTATGATTGTTATTGTATGATTATGATTGTATGATTGTGATTGTATGATTCTGATTGTATGGTTGTGATTGTATGATTGTGATGGTATGATTGTGATCGTATGATTGCGATAGTATGATTGTGACTGTATGATTGTGATTGTATGATTGTGGCTGTATGATTGCGTTTGTATGATTGTGATTGTGTGATTGTGATTGTATGATTGCGATTGTATGATTGTGATTGTATGATTGTGATTGTATGATAGTGATTGTATGATTGTGATTGTATGATTGTAATTGTATGATTGTGATGGTATGATTGTGATTGTATGATTGCGGTAGTATGATTGTGATTGTTTGATTGTGATTGTATGATTGTGATTGTATGATTGTGATTGTATGATTGTGATTGTATGATTGCGATTGTATGATTGCGATTGTATGATTGTGATTGCACGATTGTGATTGTATGATTGTGATTGTATGATTTTGATTGTATGATTGTGATTGTATGATTGTGATTGTATGATTGTGATTGTATGATTGTGATTGTAAGATGGTATTTGTATGATTGTGATTGTATAGTAGTAATTGTATGATTGTGATCGTATGATTGTGATTGTATGATTGTGATTGAATGATTGTGAGTGTATGATTGTGATTGTATGATTGTATTTGGGAGATTGTAATTGTATGATTGGGATTGTATGATTGTGATTGTATGACTGTGATTGTACGATTGTGATTGTATGATTGTGATTGTATGATTATGATTGTATGATTGTAATTGTATGATTATGATTGTATGATTGTGATTGTATGATGGTGATGGTATGATTGTGATTGTATGATTGCGATAGTACGATTGCGATTGTATGATTGTGATTGTATGATTATGATTGTATGATTGTGATAGTATGATTGTGATTGTATGATTGTGATTGTACGATTGTCATTGTATGATTATGATTGTATGATTGCGATTGCATGATTGTGATTGTATGATTGTGATTGTATGATTGTGATTGTGTGATTGTGATAGTATGATTGTGATTGTAAGATTGTGATTGTATGACTGTGATTGTACGATTGTGATTGTATGATTGTGATTGTATGATTATGATTGTATGATTGTAATTGTATGATTATGATTGTATGATTGTGATTGTATGATGGTGATGGTATGATTGTGATTGTATGATTGCGATAGTACGATTGCGATTGTATGATTGTGATTGTATGATTATGATTGTATGATTGTGATAGTATGATTGTGATTGTATGATTGTGATTGTATAATTGTGATTGTATGATTGTGATTGTATGACTGTGATTGTACGATTGTGATTGTATGATTGTGATTGTATGATTATGATTGTATGATTGTAATTGTATGATTATGATTGTATGATTGTGATTGTATGATGGTGATGGTATGATTGTGATTGTATGATTGCGATAGTACGATTGCGATTGTATGATTGTGATTGTATGATTATGATTGTATGATTGTGATAGTATGATTGTGATTGTATGATTGTGATTGTATGATTGTCATTGTATGATTATGATTGTATGATTGCGATTGCATGATTGTGATTGTATGATTGTGATTGTATGATTGTGATTGTATGATTTTGATTGTATGATTGTGATAGTATGATTGCGATTGTATGATTTTGATTGTATGATAGTGATTGTATGATTGTGATTGTATGATTGTAATTGTATGATTGTGATGGTATGATTGTGATTGTATGATTGCGGTAGTATGATTGTGATTGTTTGATTGTGATTGTATGATTGTGATTGTATGATTGTGATTGTATGATTGTGATTGTATGATTGCGATTGTATGATTGCGATTGTATGATTGTGATTGCACGATTGTGATTGTATGATTGTGATTGTATGATTTTGATTGTATGATTGTGATTGTATGATTGTGATTGTATGATTGTGATTGTATGATTGTGATTGTAAGATGGTATTTGTATGATTGTGATTGTATAGTAGTAATTGTATGATTGTGATCGTATGATTGTGATTGTATGATTGTGATTGAATGATTGTGAGTGTATGATTGTGATTGTATGATTGTATTTGGGAGATTGTAATTGTATGATTGGGATTGTATGATTGTGATTGTATGATTGTGATTGTATGATTATGATTGTATGATTGTGATTGCATGATTGTGATTGAATGATTGTGATTGTATGATTGTGATTGTATGCTTGCGATTGTATGATTGTGATTGTATGATTGCGATTGTATGATTGTATTTGGGAGATTGTAATTGTATGATTGCGATTGTATGATTGTGATTGTATGATTGTGATTGTATGATTGTGATTGTATGATTGTGATTGTATGATTATGATTGTATGACAGTGATTGCACGATTGTGATTGTATGATTGTGATTGTATGATTTTGATTGTATGATTGTGATTGTATGATTGTGATTGTATGATTGTGATTGTATGATTGTGATTGTATGCTTGCGATTGTATGATTGTGATTGTATGATTGCGATTATATGATTGCGATTGTATGATTGCGATTGTATGACAGTGATTGCACGATTGTGATTGTATGATTGTGATTGTATGATTTTGATTGTATGATTGTGATTGTATGATTGTGATTGTATGATTGTGATTGTATGATTGTGATTGTATGATTGTATTTGGGAGATTGTAATTGTATGATTGCGATGGTATGATTGTGATTGTATGATTGTGATTGTATGCTTGCGATTGTATGATTGTGATTGTATGATTGTGATTGTATGATTGTATTTGGGAGATTGTAATTGTATGATTGTGATTGTATGATTGTGATTGTATGATTGTGATTGTATGATTGTGATTGTGTGATTGTGATTGTATGATTGTGATCTTAGGATTGTGATTGTATGATTGTGATTGTATGATTGTAATTGTATGATTGTGATGGTATGATTGTGATTGTATGATTGCGATAGTATGATTGTGATTGTATGATTGCGATTGTATGATTGTGGTTGTATGATTGTATTTGGGAGATTGTAATTGTATGATTGCGATGGTATGATTGTGATTGTATGATTGTGATTGTATGCTTGCGCTTGTATGATTGTAATTGTATGATTGCGATTGTATGATTGTGATTGTATGATTGTGATTGTATGATTGTGATTGTACGATTGTGATTGTATGATTGTAATTGTATGATTATGATTGTATGATTGTGATTGTATGATGGTGATGGTATGATTGTGATTGTATGATTGCGATAGTACGATTGTGATTGTATGATTGTGATTGTAATATTGTGATTGTATGATTGCGATTGTATGATTGCGGTAGTATGATTGTGATTGAATGATTGTGATTGTATGATTGTGATTGTATGCTTGCGATTGTATGATTATGATTGTATGATTGTGATAGTATGATTGTGATTGTATGATTGTGATTGTATGATTGTATTTGGGAGATTGTAATTGTATGATTGCGATGGTATGATTGTGTTTGTATGATTGTGATTGTATGCTTGCGCTTGTATGATTGTAATTGTATGATTGCGATTGTATGATTGTGATTGTATGATTGTGATTGTATGATTGTGATTGTACGATTGTGATTGTATGATTGTAATTGTATGATTATGATTGTATGATTGTGATTGTATGATGGTGATGGTATGATTGTGATTGTATGATTGCGATAGTACGATTGTGATTGTATGATTGTGATTGTAATATTGTGATTGTATGATTGCGATTGTATGATTGTGATTGTATGATTATGATTGTATGATTGTGATTGTATGATTCTGATTGTATGGTTGTGATTGTATGATTGTGATGGTATGATTGTGATCGTATGATTGCGATAGTATGATTCTGATTGTATGATTGTGACTGTATGATTGTGACTGTATGATTGCGATTGTATGACTGTGATTGTGTGATTGTGGTTGTATGACTGCGATTGTATGATTGTGATTGTATGATTGTGATTGTATGATTGTGATTGTCTGATTGTGGTTCTATGATTGTGATTGTATGATTGTCATTGTCTGATTATGATTGTATGATTGTGATTGCATGATTGTGATTGTATGATTGTGATAGTATGATTGTGATTGTATGATTGTGATTGTATGATTGTGGTTGTATGATTGTATTTGGGAGATTGTAATTGTAAGATTGTGATTGTATGATAGTGATTGTATGATTGTGATTGTATGATTATGATTGTATAATTGTGATAGTATGATTGTGATTTTATGATTGTGATTGTATGATTGTGATTGTATGATTGTGATTGTATGATTCTGATTGTATGATTGTATTTGGGATATTGTATTTTGGAGATTGTAATTGTATGATTGCGATTGTATGATTGTGATTGTATGATTGTGATTGTATGATTGTGATTGTATGATTGTGATTGTATGATTGTGATTGTGTGATTGTAATTGTATGATTATGATTGTATGATTGTGATTGTATGATGGTGATGGTATGATTGTGATTGTATGATTGCGATAGTATGATTGTGATTGTATGATTGTGATTGTATGATTGTGATTGTAATATTTTGATTGCATGATTGCGACTGTATGATTGTGATTGTATGATTAGGATTGTATGATTGTGATTGTATGATTGTGATTGTATGATTGTGATTGTATGATTGTGATAGTATGATTGTGATTGTATGACTGTGATTGTATGACAGTGATTGTATGATTGTGATTGTATGATTGTGATTGTATGATTGTGATTGTCTGATTGTGGTTGTATGATTGTGATTGTATGATTGTGATAGTATGATTGTGATTGTATGACTGTGATTGTATGACTGTGATTGTATGATTGTGTTTGTATGATTGTGATTGTATGATTGTGATTGTCTGACTGTGGTTGTATGATTGTGATTGTATGATTGTGATTCTATGATTGTGATTGTATGATTGTGATTGTATGATTGTGATTGTATGATTGTGATTGTGTGATTGTGATTGTATGATTGTGATTGTATGATTGTGATTGTATGATTGTGATTGTATGATTGTGATTGTATGATTGTGATTGTGTGATTGTAATTGTATGATTATGATTGTATGATTGTAATTGTATGATTGTGATGGTATGATTGTGATTGTATGAATGCGATAGTATGATTGTGATTGTATGATTGTGATTGTATGATTATGATTGTATGATTGTGATTGTATGATTGTGACTGGAAGATTGTGATTGTATGATTGTGATTGTACGATTCTGATTGTATGATTGTGATTGTATGATTGTGATTGTGTGATTGTGATAGTATGATTGTGATTGTAAGATTGTGATTGTATGACTGTGATTGTATGATTGTGATTGTATGATTGTGATTGTATGATTATGATTGTATGATTGTGATAGTATGATTGTGATTGTATGATTGTGATTGTATAATTGTGATTGTATGATTGTGATTGTATGATTGTGATTGTATGATTGTGATTGTATGATTGTCATTGTATGATTATGATTGTATGATTGCGATTGCATGATTGTGATTGTATGATTGTGATTGTATGATTGTGATTGTATGATTGTGATTGTATGATTGTGATTGTATGATTGTGATTGTGTGATTGTGATAGTATGATTGTGATTGTAAGATTGTGATTGTATGACTGTGATTGTATGATTGTGATTGTATGATTGCGATTGTATGATTGTGATTGTATGATTGTGATTGTATGATTGTGATTGTATGATTGTAATTGTATGATTGTGATGGTATGATTGTGATTGTATGATTGGGATAGTATGATTGTGATTGTATGATTGCGATTGTATGATTGTGGTTGTATGATTGTATTTGGGAGATTGTAATTGTATGATTGCGATGGTATGATTGTGATTGTATGATTGTGATTGTATGCTTGCGCTTGTATGATTGTAATTGTATGATTGCGATTGTATGATTGTGATTGTATGATTGTGATTGTATGATTGTGATTGTACGATTGTGATTGTATGATTGTAATTGTATGATTATGATTGTATGATTGTGATTGTATGATGGTGATGGTATGATTGTGATTGTATGATTGCGATAGTACGATTGTGATTGTATGATTGTGATTGTAATATTGTGATTGTATGATTGCGATTGTATGATTGCGGTAGTATGATTGTGATTGAATGATTGTGATTGTATGATTGTGATTGTATGCTTGCGATTGTATGATTATGATTGTATGATTGTGATAGTATGATTGTGATTGTATGATTGTGATTGTATGATTGTATTTGGGAGATTGTAATTGTATGATTGCGATGGTATGATTGTGATTGTATGATTGTGATTGTATGCTTGCGCTTGTATGATTGTAATTGTATGATTGCGATTGTATGATTGTGATTGTATGATTGTGATTGTATGATTGTGATTGTACGATTGTGATTGTATGATTGTAATTGTATGATTATGATTGTATGATTGTGATTGTATGATGGTGATGGTATGATTGTGATTGTATGATTGCGATAGTACGATTGTGATTGTATGATTGTGATTGTAATATTGTGATTGTATGATTGCGATTGTATGATTGTGATTGTATGATTATGATTGTATGATTGTGATTGTATGGTTCTGATTGTATGGTTGTGATTGTATGATTGTGATGGTATGATTGTGATCGTATGATTGCGATAGTATGATTCTGATTGTATGATTGTGACTGTATGATTGTGACTGTATGATTGCGATTGTATGACTGTGATTGTGTGATTGTGGTTGTATGATTGCGATTGTATGATTGTGATTGTATGATTGTGATTGTATGATTGTGATTGTCTGATTGTGGTTCTATGATTGTGATTGTATGATTGTCATTGTCTGATTATGATTGTATGATTGTGATTGCATGATTGTGATTGTATGATTGTGATAGTATGATTGTGATTGTATGATTGTGATTGTATGATTGTGGTTGTATGATTGTATTTGGGAGATTGTAATTGTAAGATTGTGATTGTATGATAGTGATTGTATGATTGTGATTGTATGATTATGATTGTATAATTGTGATAGTATGATTGTGATTGTATGATTGTGATTGTATGATTGTGATTGTATGATTCTGATTGTATGATTGTATTTGGGATATTGTATTTTGGAGATTGTAATTGTATGATTGCGATTGTATGATTGTGATTGTATGATTGTGATTGTATGATTGTGATTGTATGATTGTGATTGTATGATTGTGATTGTGTGATTGTAATTGTATGATTATGATTGTATGATTGTGATTGTATGATGGTGATGGTATGATTGTGATTGTATGATTGCGATAGTATGATTGTGATTGTATGATTATGATTGTAATATTTTGATTGCATGATTGCGATTGTATGATTGTGATTGTATGATTAGGATTGTATGATTGTGATTGTATGATTGTGATTGTATGATTGTGATTGTATGATTGTGATAGTATGATTGTGATTGTATGACTGTGATTGTATGACAGTGATTGTATGATTGTGATTGTATGATTGTGATTGTATGATTGTGATTGTCTGATTGTGGTTGTATGATTGTGATTGTATGATTGTGATAGTATGATTGTGATTGTATGACTGTGATTGTATGACTGTGATTGTATGATTGTGTTTGTATGATTGTGATTGTATGATTGTGATTGTCTGACTGTGGTTGTATGATTGTGATTGTATGATTGTGATTCTATGATTGTGATTGTAGGATTGTGATTGTATGATTGTGATTGTATGATTGTGATTGTGTGATTGTGATTGTATGATTGTGATTGTATGATTGTGATTGTATGATTGTGATTGTATGATTGTGATTGTATGATTGTGATTGTGTGATTGTAATTGTATGATTATGATTGTATGATTGTAATTGTATGATTGTGATGGTATGATTGTGATTGTATGAATGCGATAGTATGATTGTGATTGTATGATTGTGATTGTATGATTATGATTGTATGATTGTGATTGTATGATTGTGACTGGAAGATTGTGATTGTATGATTGTGATTGTACGATTCTGATTGTATGATTGTGATTGTATGATTGTGATTGTGTGATTGTGATAGTATGATTGTGATTGTAAGATTGTGATTGTATGACTGTGATTGTATGATTGTGATTGTATGATTGTGATTGTATGATTATGATTGTATGATTGTGATAGTATGATTGTGATTGTATGATTGTGATTGTATAATTGTGATTGTATGATTGTGATTGTATGATTGTGATTGTATGATTGTGATTGTATGATTGTCATTGTATGATTATGATTGTATGATTGCGATTGCATGATTGTGATTGTATGATTGTGATTGTATGATTGTGATTGTATGATTGTGATTGTATGATTGTGATTGTATGATTGTGATTGTGTGATTGTGATAGTATGATTGTGATTGTAAGATTGTGATTGTATGACTGTGATTGTACGATTGTGATTGTTTGATTGTGATTGTATGATTATGATTGTATGATTGTGATAGTATGATTGTGATTGTATGATTGTGATTGTATGATTCTGATTGTATGATTGTATTTGGGAGATTGTATTTTGGAGATTGTAATTGTATGATTGCGATTCTATGATTGTGATTGTATGATTGTGATTGTATGATTGTGATTGTATGATTGTGATTGTATGATTGTGATTGTATGATTGTAATTGTATGATTATGATTGTATGATTGTGATTGTATGATGTTGATGGTATGATTGTGATTGTATGATTGCGATAGTACGATTGTGATTGTATGATTGTGATTGTAATATTGTGATTGTATGATTGCGATTGTATGATTGTTATTGTATGATTATGATTGTATGATTGTGATTGTATGATTCTGATTGTATGGTTGTGATTGTATGATTGTGATGGTATGATTGTGATCGTATGATTGCGATAGTATGATTGTGACTGTATGACTGTGATTGTATGATTGTGACTGTATGATTGCGTTTGTATGATTGTGATTGTGTGATTGTGATTGTATGATTGCGATTGTATGATTGTGATTGTATGATTGTGATTGTATGATTGTGATAGTATGATTGTGATTGTATGACTCTGATCGTATGACTGTGATTGTATGATTGTGATTGTACGATTGTGATTGTATGATTGTGATTGTCTGATTGTGGTTCTATGATTGTGATTGTATGATTGTGATTGTATGATTGTGATTGTATGATTGTGATTGTATGATTGTGATTGTATGATTGTGATTGTATGATTGTAATTGTCTGATTATGGTTGTATGATTGTGGTTGCATGATTGTGATTGTATGATTGTGATAGTATGATTGTGATTGTATGATTGTGATTGTATGATTGTGATTGTATGATTTTGATTGTATGATTGTGATAGTATGATTGCGATTGCATGATTTTGATTGTATGATAGTGATTGTATGATTGTGATTGTATGATTGTAATTGTATGATTGTGATGGTATGATTGTGATTGTATGATTGCGGTAGTATGATTGTGATTGTTTGATTGTGATTGTATGATTGTGATTGTATGATTGTGATTGTATGATTGTGATTGTATGATTGCGATTGTATGATTGCGATTGTATGATTGTGATTGCACGATTGTGATTGTATGATTGTGATTGTATGATTTTGATTGTATGATTGTGATTGTATGATTGTGATTGTATGATTGTGATTGTATGATTGTGATTGTAAGATGGTATTTGTATGATTGTGATTGTATAGTAGTAATTGTATGATTGTGATCGTATGACTGTGATTGTATGATTGTGATTGAATGATTGTGAGTGTATGATTGTGATTGTATGATTGTATTTGGGAGATTGTAATTGTATGATTGGGATTGTATGATTGTGATTGTATGATTGTGATTGTATGATTATGATTGTATGATTGTGATTGCATGATTGTGATTGAATGATTGTGATTGTATGATTGTGATTGTATGCTTGCGATTGTATGATTGTGATTGTATGATTGCGATTGTATGATTGTATTTGGGAGATTGTAATTGTATGATTGCGATTGTATGATTGTGATTGTATGATTGTGATTGTATGCTTGCGATTGTATGATTGTGATTGTATGATTGCGATTATATGATTGCGATTGTATGATTGCGATTGTATGACAGTGATTGCACGATTGTGATTGTATGATTGTGATTGTATGATTTTGATTGTATGATTGTGATTGTATGATTGTGATTGTATGATTGTGATTGTATGATTGTGATTGTATGCTTGCGATTGTATGATTGTGATTGTATGATTGCGATTATATGATTGCGATTGTATGATTGCGATTGTATGACAGTGATTGCACGATTGTGATTGTATGATTGTGATTGTATGATTTTGATTGTATGATTGTGATTGTATGATTGTGATTGTATGATTGTGATTGTATGATTGTGATTGTATGATTGTATTTGGGAGATTGTAATTGTATGATTGCGATGGTATGATTGTGATTGTATGATTGTGATTGTATGCTTGCGATTGTATGATTGTGATTGTATGATTGTGATTGTATGATTGTATTTGGGAGATTGTAATTGTATGATTGTGATTGTATGATTGTGATTGTATGATTGTGATTGTATGATTGTGATTGTGTGATTGTGATTGTATGATTGTGATCTTAGGATTGTGATTGTATGATTGTGATTGTATGATTGTAATTGTATGATTGTGATGGTATGATTGTGATTGTATGATTGCGATAGTATGATTGTGATTGTATGATTGCGATTGTATGATTGTGGTTGTATGATTGTATTTGGGAGATTGTAATTGTATGATTGCGATGGTATGATTGTGATTGTATGATTGTGATTGTATGCTTGCGCTTGTATGATTGTAATTGTATGATTGCGATTGTATGATTGTGATTGTATGATTGTGATTGTATGATTGTGATTGTACGATTGTGATTGTATGATTGTAATTGTATGATTATGATTGTATGATTGTGATTGTATGATGGTGATGGTATGATTGTGATTGTATGATTGCGATAGTACGATTGTGATTGTATGATTGTGATTGTAATATTGTGATTGTATGATTGCGATTGTATGATTGCGGTAGTATGATTGTGATTGAATGATTGTGATTGTATGATTGTGATTGTATGCTTGCGATTGTATGATTATGATTGTATGATTGTGATAGTATGATTGTGATTGTATGATTGTGATTGTATGATTGTATTTGGGAGATTGTAATTGTATGATTGCGATGGTATGATAGTGATTGTATGATTGTGATTGTATGCTTGCGCTTGTATGATTGTAATTGTATGATTGCGATTGTATGATTGTGATTGTATGATTGTGATTGTATGATTGTGATTGTACGATTGTGATTGTATGATTGTAATTGTATGATTATGATTGTATGATTGTGATTGTATGATGGTGATGGTATGATTGTGATTGTATGATTGCGATAGTACGATTGTGATTGTATGATTGTGATTGTAATATTGTGATTGTATGATTGCGATTGTATGATTGTGATTGTATGATTATGATTGTATGATTGTGATTGTATGATTCTGATTGTATGGTTGTGATTGTATGATTGTGATGGTATGATTGTGATCGTATGATTGCGATAGTATGATTCTGATTGTATGATTGTGACTGAATGATTGTGACTGTATGATTGCGATTGTATGACTGTGATTGTGTGATTGTGGTTGTATGATTGCGATTGTATGATTGTGATTGTATGATTGTGATTGTATGATTGTGATTGTCTGATTGTGGTTCTATGATTGTGATTGTATGATTGTCATTGTCTGATTATGATTGTATGATTGTGATTGCATGATTGTGATTGTATGATTGTGATAGTATGATTGTGATTGTATGATTGTGATTGTATGATTGTGGTTGTATGATTGTATTTGGGAGATTGTAATTGTAAGATTGTGATTGTATGATAGTGATTGTATGATTGTGATTGTATGATTATGATTGTATAATTGTGATAGTATGATTGTGATTTTATGATTGTGATTGTATGATTGTGATTGTATGATTGTGATTGTATGATTCTGATTGTATGATTGTATTTGGGATATTGTATTTTGGAGATTGTAATTGTATGATTGCGATTGTATGATTGTGATTGTATGATTGTGATTGTATGATTGTGATTGTATGATTGTGATTGTATGATTGTGATTGTGTGATTGTAATTGTATGATTATGATTGTATGATTGTGATTGTATGATGGTGATGGTATGATTGTGATTGTATGATTGCGATAGTATGATTGTGATTGTATGATTGTGATTGTAATATTTTGATTGCATGATTGCGATTGTATGATTGTGATTGTATGATTAGGATTGTATGATTGTGATTGTATGATTGTGATTGTATGATTGTGATAGTATGATTGTGATTGTATGACTGTGATTGTATGACAGTGATTGTATGATTGTGATTGTATGATTGTGATTGTATGATTGTGATTGTCTGATTGTGGTTGTATGATTGTGATTGTATGATTGTGATAGTATGATTGTGATTGTATGACTGTGATTGTATGACTGTGATTGTATGATTGTGTTTGTATGATTGTGATTGTATGATTGTGATTGTCTGACTGTGGTTGTATGATTGTGATTGTATGATTGTGATTCTATGATTGTGATTGTATGATTGTGATTGTATGATTGTGATTGTATGATTGTGATTGTGTGATTGTGATTGTATGATTGTGATTGTATGATTGTGATTGTATGATAGTGATTGTATGATTGTGATTGTATGATTGTGATTGTGTGATTGTAATTGTATGATTATGATTGTATGATTGTAATTGTATGATTGTGATGGTATGATTGTGATTGTATGAATGCGATAGTATGATTGTGATTGTATGATTGTGATTGTATGATTATGATTGTATGATTGTGATTGTATGATTGTGACTGGAAGATTGTGATTGTATGATTGTGATTGTACGATTCTGATTGTATGATTGTGATTGTATGATTGTGATTGTGTGATTGTGATAGTATGATTGTGATTGTAAGATTGTGATTGTATGACTGTGATTGTATGATTGTGATTGTATGATTGTGATTGTATGATTATGATTGTATGATTGTGATAGTATGATTGTGATTGTATGATTGTGATTGTATAATTGTGATTGTATGATTGTGATTGTATGATTGTGATTGTATGATTGTGATTGTATGATTGTCATTGTATGATTATGATTGTATGATTGCGATTGCATGATTGTGATTGTATGATTGTGATTGTATGATTGTGATTGTATGATTGTGATTGTATGATTGTGATTGTATGATTGTGATTGTGTGATTGTGATAGTATGATTGTGATTGTAAGATTGTGATTGTATGACTGTGATTGTACGATTGTGATTGTTTGATTGTGATTGTATGATTATGATTGTATGATTGTGATAGTATGATTGTGATTGTATGATTGTGATTGTATGATTGTGATTGTATGATTCTGATTGTATGATTGTATTTGGGAGATTGTATTTTGGAGATTGTAATTGTATGATTGCGATTCTATGATTGTGATTGTATGATTGTGATTGTATGATTGTGATTGTATGATTGTGATTGTATGATTGTGATTGTATGATTGTAATTGTATGATTATGATTGTATGATTGTGATTGTATGATGTTGATGGTATGATTGTGATTGTATGATTGCGATAGTACGATTGTGATTGTATGATTGTGATTGTAATATTGTGATTGTATGATTGCGATTGTATGATTGTTATTGTATGATTATGATTGTATGATTGTGATTGTATGATTCTGATTGTATGGTTGTGATTGTATGATTGTGATGGTATGATTGTGATCGTATGATTGCGATAGTATGATTGTGACTGTATGACTGTGATTGTATGATTGTGACTGTATGATTGCGTTTGTATGATTGTGATTGTGTGATTGTGATTGTATGATTGCGATTGTATGATTGTGATTGTATGATTGTGATTGTATGATTGTGATAGTATGATTGTGATTGTATGACTCTGATCGTATGACTGTGATTGTATGATTGTGATTGTACGATTGTGATTGTATGATTGTGATTGTCTGATTGTGGTTCTATGATTGTGATTGTATGATTGTGATTGTATGATTGTGATTGTATGATTGTGATTGTATGATTGTGATTGTATGATTGTGATTGTATGATTGTGATTGTATGATTGTAATTGTCTGATTATGGTTGTATGATTGTGGTTGCATGATTGTGATTGTATGATTGTGATAGTATGATTGTGATTGTATGATTGTGATTGTATGATTGTGATTGTATGATTTTGATTGTATGATTGTGATAGTATGATTGCGATTGTATGATTTTGATTGTGTGATAGTGATTGTATGATTGTGATTGTATGATTGTAATTGAATGATTGTGATGGTATGATTGTGATTGTATGATTGCGGTAGTATGATTGTGATTGTTTGATTGTGATTGTATGATTGTGATTGTATGATTGTGATTGTATGATTGCGATTGTATGATTGCGATTGTATGATTGTGATTGCACGATTGTGATTGTATGATTGTGATTGTATGATTTTGATTGTATGATTGTGATTGTATGATTGTGATTGTATGATTGTGATTGTATGATTGTGATTGTAAGATGGTATTTGTATGATTGTGATTGTATAGTAGTAATTGTATGATTGTGATCGTATGATTGTGATTGTATGGTTGTGATTGAATGATTGTGAGTGTATGCTTGCGATTGTATGATTGTGATTGTATGATTGTGATTGTATGATTGTGATTGTATGATTGTGACTGTATGATTGCGATTGTATGACTGTGATTGTGTGATTGTGGTTGTATGATTGCGATTGTATGATTGTGATTGTATGATTGTGATTGTATGATTGTGATAGTATGATAGTGATTGTATGACTGTGATTGTATGACTGTGATTGTATGATTGTGATTGTATGATTGTGATTGTATGATTGTGATTGTCTGATTGTGGTTCTATGATTGTGATTGTATGATTGTCATTGTCTGATTATGATTGTATGATTGTGATTGCATGATTGTGATTGTATGATTGTGATAGTATGATTGTGATTGTATGATTGTGATTGTATGATTGTGGTTGTATGATTGTATTTGGGAGATTGTAATTGTATGATTGCGATTGTATGATTGTGATTGTATGATTGTGATTGTATGATTGTGATTGTATGCTTGCGATTGTATGATTGTGATTGTATGATTCTGATTGTATGATTGTGATTGTATGATTGTGATTGTGTGATTGTGGTAGTATGATTGTGATTGTAAGATTGTGATTGTATGATTGTGATTGTATGATTGTGATTGTATGATTATGATTGTATAATTGTGATAGTATGATTGTGATTGTATGATTGTGATTGTATGATTGTGATTGTGTGATTGTAATTGTATGATTATGATTGTATGATTGTGATTGTATGATGGTGATGGTATGATTGTGATTGTATGATTGCGATAGTATGATTGTGATTGTATGATTGTGATTGTAATATTTTGATTGTATGATTGCGATTGTATGATTGTGATTATATGATTAGGATTGTATGATTGTGATGGTATGATTGTGATTGTATGACTGTGATTGTATGACTGTGATTGTATGATTGTGATTGTCTGATTGTGGTTGTATGATTGTGATTGTATGATTGTGATAGTATGATTGTGATTGTATGACTGTGATTGTATGACTGTGATTGTATGATTGTGTTTGTATGATTGTGATTGTATGATTGTGATTGCCTGACTGTGGTTGTATGATTGTGATTGTATGATTGTGATTCTATGATTGTGATTGTATGATTGTGATTGTATGATTGTGATTGTATGATTGTGATTGTGTGATTGTGATTGTATGATTGTGATCTTATGATTGTGATTGTATGATTGTGATTGTATGATTGTAATTGTATGATTGTGATGGTATGATTGTGATTGTATGAATGCGATAGTATGATTGTGATTGTATGATTGTGATTGTATGATTATGATTGTATGATTGTGATTGTATGATTGTGACTGGAAGATTGTGATTGTATGATTGTGATTGTACGATTCTGATTGTATGATTGTGATTGTATGATTGTGATTGTGTCATTGTGATAGTATGATTGTGATTGTAAGATTGTGATTGTATGACTGTGATTGTATGATTGTGATTGTATGATTGTGATTGTATGATTATGATTGTATGATTGTGATAGTATGATTGTGATTGTATGATTGTGATTGTATAATTGTGATTGTATGATTGTGATTGTATGATTGTGATTGTATGATTGTGATTGTATGATTGTCATTGTATGATTATGATTGTATGATTGCGATTGCATGATTGTGATTGTATGATTGTGATTGTATGATTGTGATTGTATGATTGTGATTGTATGATTGTGATTGTGTGATTGTGATAGTATGATTGTGATTGTAAGATTGTGATTGTATGACTGTGATTGTACGATTGTGATTGTATGATTGTGATTGTATGATTATGATTGTATGATTGTGATAGTATGATTGTGATTGTATGATTGTGATTGTATGATTGTGATTGTATGATTCTGATTGTATGATTGTATTTGGGAGATTGTATTTTGGAGATTGTAATTGTATGATTGCGATTCTACGATTGTGATTGTATGATTGTGATTGTATGATTGTGATTGTATGATTGTGATTGTATGATTGTGATTGTATGATTGTGATTGTATGATTTTGATTGTATGATTGTGATAGTATGATTGCGATTGTATGATTTTGATTGTATGATAGTGATTGTATGATTGTGATTGTATGATTGTAATTGTATGATTGTGATGGTATGATTGTGATTGTATGATTGCGGTAGTATGATTGTGATTGTTTGATTGTGATTGTATGATTGTGATTGTATGATTGTGATTGTATGATTGCGATAGTACGATTGCGATTGTATGATTGTGATTGTATGATTATGATTGTATGATTGTGATAGTATGATTGTGATTGTATGATTGTGATTGTATAATTGTGATTGTATGATTGTGATTGTATGATTGTGATTGTATGATTGTGATTGTATGATTGTGATTGTATGATTGTCATTGTATGATTATGATTGTATGATTGCGATTGCATGATTGTGATTGTATGATTGTGATTGTATGATTGTGATTGTATGATTGTGATTGTGTGATTGTGATAGTATGATTGTGATTGCAAGATTGTGAATGTATGACTGTGATTGTACGATTGTGATTGTATGATTGTGATTGTATGATTATGATTGTATGATTGTAATTGTATGATTATGATTGTATGATTGTGGTTGTATGATGGTGATGGTATGATTGTGATTGTATGATTGCGATAGTACGATTGTGATTGTATGATTGTGATTGTAATATTGTGATTGTATGATTGCGATTGTATGATTGTTATTGTATGATTATGATTGTATGATTGTGATTGTATGATTCTGATTGTATGGTTGTGATTGTATGATTGTGATGGTATGATTGTGATCGTATGATTGCGATAGTATGATTGTGACTGTATGATTGTGATTGTATGATTGTGGCTGTATGATTGCGTTTGTATGATTGTGATTGTGTGATTGTGATTGTATGATTGCGATTGTATGATTGTGATTGTATGATTGTGATTGTATGATTGTGATAGTATGATTGTGATTGTATGACTCTGATCGTATGACTGTGATTGTATGATTGTGATTGTACGATTGTGATTGTATGATTGTGATTGTCTGATTGTGGTTCTATGATTGTGATTGTATGATTGTGATTGTATGATTGTGATTGTATGATTGTGATTGTATGATTGTGATTGTATGATTGTAATTGTCTGATTATGGTTGTATGATTGTGGTTGCATGATTGTGATTGTATGATTGTGATAGTATGATTGTGATTGTATGATTGTGATTGTATGATTGTGATTGTATGATTTTGATTGTATGATTGTGATAGTATGATTGCGATTGTATGATTTTGATTGTATGATAGTGATTGTATGATTGTGATTGTATGATTGTAATTGTATGATTGTGATGGTATGATTGTGATTGTATGATTGCGGTAGTATGATTGTGATTGTTTGATTGTGATTGTATGATTGTGATTGTATGATTGTGATTGTATGATTGTGATTGTATGATTGCGATTGTATGATTGCGATTGTATGATTGTGATTGCACGATTGTGATTGTATGATTGTGATTGTATGATTTTGATTGTATGATTGTGATTGTATGATTGTGATTGTATGATTGTGATTGTATGATTGTGATTGTAAGATGGTATTTGTATGATTGTGATTGTATAGTAGTAATTGTATGATTGTGATCGTATGATTGTGATTGTATGATTGTGATTGAATGATTGTGAGTGTATGATTGTGATTGTATGATTGTATTTGGGAGATTGTAATTGTATGATTGGGATTGTATGATTGTGATTGTATGACTGTGATTGTACGATTGTGATTGTATGATTGTGATTGTATGATTATGATTGTATGATTGTAATTGTATGATTATGATTGTATGATTGTGATTGTATGATGGTGATGGTATGATTGTGATTGTATGATTGCGATAGTACGATTGCGATTGTATGATTGTGATTGTATGATTATGATTGTATGATTGTGATAGTATGATTGTGATTGTATGATTGTGATTGTATGATTGTCATTGTATGATTATGATTGTATGGTTGCGATTGCATGATTGTGATTGTATGATTGTGATTGTATGATTGTGATTGTGTGATTGTGATAGTATGATTGTGATTGTAAGATTGTGATTGTATGACTGTGATTGTACGATTGTGATTGTATGATTGTGATTGTATGATTATGATTGTATGATTGTAATTGTATGATTATGATTGTATGATTGTGATTGTATGATGGTGATGGTATGATTGTGATTGTATGATTGCGATAGTACGATTGCGATTGTATGATTGTGATTGTATGATTATGATTGTATGATTGTGATAGTATGATTGTGATTGTATGATTGTGATTGTATAATTGTGATTGTATGATTGTGATTGTATGATTGTGATTGAATGATTGTGATTGTATGATTGTGATTGTATGATTGTCATTGTATGATTATGATTGTATGATTGCGATTGCATGATTGTGATTGTATGATTGTGATTGTATGATTGTGATTGTATGATTGTGATTGTGTGATTGTGATAGTATGATTGTGATTGCAAGATTGTGAATGTATGACTGTGATTGTACGATTGTGATTGTATGATTGTGATTGTATGATTATGATTGTATGATTGTAATTGTATGATTATGATTGTATGATTGTGGTTGTATGATGGTGATGGTATGATTGTGATTGTATGATTGCGATAGTACGATTGTGATTGTATGATTGTGATTGTAATATTGTGATTGTATGATTGCGATTGTATGATTGTTATTGTATGATTATGATTGTATGATTGTGATTGTATGATTCTGATTGTATGGTTGTGATTGTATGATTGTGATGGTATGATTGTGATCGTATGATTGCGATAGTATGATTGTGACTGTATGATTGTGATTGTATGATTGTGGCTGTATGATTGCGTTTGTATGATTGTGATTGTGTGATTGTGATTGTATGATTGCGATTGTATGATTGTGATTGTATGATTGTGATTGTATGATTGTGATAGTATGATTGTGATTGTATGACTCTGATCGTATGACTGTGATTGTATGATTGTGATTGTACGATTGTGATTGTATGATTGTGATTGTCTGATTGTGGTTCTATGATTGTGATTGTATGATTGTGATTGTATGATTGTGATTGTATGATTGTGATTGTATGATTGTGATTGTATGATTGTAATTGTCTGATTATGGTTGTATGATTGTGGTTGCATGATTGTGATTGTATGATTGTGATAGTATGATTGTGATTGTATGATTGTGATTGTATGATTGTGATTGTATGATTTTGATTGTATGATTGTGATAGTATGATTGCGATTGTATGATTTTGATTGTATGATAGTGATTGTATGATTGTGATTGTATGATTGTAATTGTATGATTGTGATGGTATGATTGTGATTGTATGATTGCGGTAGTATGATTGTGATTGTTTGATTGTGATTGTATGATTGTGATTGTATGATTGTGATTGTATGATTGTGATTGTATGATTGCGATTGTATGATTGCGATTGTATGATTGTGATTGCACGATTGTGATTGTATGATTGTGATTGTATGATTTTGATTGTATGATTGTGATTGTATGATTGTGATTGTATGATTGTGATTGTATGATTGTGATTGTAAGATGGTATTTGTATGATTGTGATTGTATAGTAGTAATTGTATGATTGTGATCGTATGATTGTGATTGTATGATTGTGATTGAATGATTGTGAGTGTATGATTGTGATTGTATGATTGTATTTGGGAGATTGTAATTGTATGATTGGGATTGTATGATTGTGATTGTATGATTGTGATTGTATGATTATGATTGTATGATTGTGATTGCATGATTGTGATTGAATGATTGTGATTGTATGATTGTGATTGTATGCTTGCGATTGTATGATTGTGATTGTATGATTGCGATTGTATGATTGTATTTGGGAGATTGTAATTGTATGATTGCGATTGTATGATTGTGATTGTATGATTGTGATTGTATGCTTGCGATTGTATGATTGTGATTGTATGATTGCGATTATATGATTGCGATTGTATGATTGCGATTGTATGACAGTGATTGCACGATTGTGATTGTATGATTGTGATTGTATGATTTTGATTGTATGATTGTGATTGTATGATTGTGATTGTATGATTGTGATTGTATGATTGTGATTGTATGATTGTATTTGGGAGATTGTAATTGTATGATTGCGATGGTATGATTGTGATTGTATGATTGTGATTGTATGCTTGCGATTGTATGATTGTGATTGTATGATTGTGATTGTATGATTGTATTTGGGAGATTGTAATTGTATGATTGTGATTGTATGATTGTGATTGTATGATTGTGATTGTAGGATTGTGATTGTGTGATTGTGATTGTATGATTGTGATCTTAGGATTGTGATTGTATGATTGTGATTGTATGATTGTAATTGTATGATTGTGATGGTATGATTGTGATTGTATGATTGCGATAGTATGATTGTGATTGTATGATTGCGATTGTATGATTGTGGTTGTATGATTGTATTTGGGAGATTGTAATTGTATGATTGCGATGGTATGATTGTGATTGTATGATTGTGATTGTATGCTTGCGCTTGTATGATTGTAATTGTATGATTGCGATTGTATGATTGTGATTGTATGATTGTGATTGTATGATTGTGATTGTATGATTGTGATTGTACGATTGTGATTGTATGATTGTAATTGTATGATTATGATTGTATGATTGTGATTGTATGATGGTGATGGTATGATTGTGATTATATGATTGCGATAGTACGATTGTGATTGTATGATTGTGATTGTAATATTGTGATTGTATGATTGCGATTGTATGATTGCGGTAGTATGATTGTGATTGAATGATTGTGATTGTATGATTGTGATTGTATGCTTGCGATTGTATGATTATGATTGTATGATTGTGATAGTATGATTGTGACTGTATGATTGTGATTGTATGATTGTATTTGGGAGATTGTAATTGTATGATTGCGATGGTATGATTGTGATTGTATGATTGTGATTGTATGCTTGCGCTTGTATGATTGTAATTGTATGATTGCGATTGTATGATTGTGATTGTATGATTGTGATTGTATGATTGTGATTGTACGATTGTGATTGTATGATTGTAATTGTATGATTATGATTGTATGATTGTGATTGTATGATGGTGATGGTATGATTGTGATTGTATGATTGCGATAGTACGATTGTGATTGTATGATTGTGATTGTAATATTGAGATTGTATGATTGCGATTGTATGATTGTGATTGTATGATTATGATTGTATGATTGTGATTGTATGATTCTGATTGTATGGTTGTGATTGTATGATTGTGATGGTATGATTGTGATCGTATGATTGCGATAGTATGATTCTGATTGTATGATTGTGACTGTATGATTGTGACTGTATGATTGCGATTGTATGACTGTGATTGTGTGATTGTGGTTGTATGATTGCGATTGTATGATTGTGATTGTATGATTGTGATTGTATGATTGTGATTGCCTGATTGTGGTTCTATGATTGTGATTGTATGATTGTCATTGTCTGATTATGATTGTATGATTGTGATTGCATGATTGTGATTGTATGATTGTGATAGTATGATTGTGATTGTATGATTGTGATTGTATGATTGTGGTTGTATGATTGTATTTGGGAGATTGTAATTGTAAGATTGTGATTGTATGATAGTGATTGTATGATTGTGATTGTATGATTATGATTGTATAATTGTGATAGTATGATTGTGATTTTATGATTGTGATTGTATGATTGTGATTGTATGATTGTGATTGTATGATTCTGATTGTATGATTGTATTTGGGATATTGTATTTTGGAGATTGTAATTGTATGATTGCGATTGTATGATTGTGATTGTATGATTGTGATTGTATGATTGTGATTGTATGATTGTGATTGTATGATTGTGATTGTGTGATTGTAATTGTATGATTATGATTGTATGATTGTGATTGTATGATGGTGATGGTATGATTGTGATTGTATGATTGCGATAGTATGATTGTGATTGTATGATTGTGATTGTAATATTGTGATTGTATGATTGCGATTGTATGATTGTTATTGTATGATTATGATTGTATGATTGTGATTGTATGATTGTCATTGTATGATTATGATTGTATGATTGCGATTGCATGATTGTGATTGTATGATTGTGATTGTATGACTGTGATTGTATGATTGTGATTGTGTGATTGTGATAGTATGATTGTGATTGCAAGATTGTGAATGTATGACTGTGATTGTACGATTGTGATTGTATGATTGTGATTGTATGATTATGATTGTATGATTGTAATTGTATGATTATGATTGTATGATTGTGGTTGTATGATGGTGATGGTATGATTGTGATTGTATGATTGCGATAGTACGATTGTGATTGTATGATTGTGATTGTAATATTGTGATTGTATGATTGCGATTGTATGATTGTTATTGTATGATTATGATTGTATGATTGTGATTGTATGATTCTGATTGTATGGTTGTGATTGTATGATTGTGATGGTATGATTGTGATCGTATGATTGCGATAGTATGATTGTGACTGTATGATTGTGATTGTATGATTGTGGCTGTATGATTGCGTTTGTATGATTGTGATTGTGTGATTGTGATTGTATGATTGCGATTGTATGATTGTGATTGTATGATTGTGATTGTATGATTGTGATAGTATGATTGTGATTGTATGACTCTGATCGTATGACTGTGATTGTATGATTGTGATTGTACGATTGTGATTGTATGATTGTGATTGTCTGATTGTGGTTCTATGATTGTGATTGTATGATTGTGATTGTATGATTGTGATTGTATGATTGTGATTGTATGATTGTGATTGTATGATTGTAATTGTCTGATTATGGTTGTATGATTGTGGTTGCATGATTGTGATTGTATGATTGTGATAGTATGATTGTGATTGTATGATTGTGATTGTATGATTGTGATTGTATGATTTTGATTGTATGATTGTGATAGTATGATTGCGATTGTATGATTTTGATTGTATGATAGTGATTGTATGATTGTGATTGTATGATTGTAATTGTATGATTGTGATGGTATGATTGTGATTGTATGATTGCGGTAGTATGATTGTGATTGTTTGATTGTGATTGTATGATTGTGATTGTATGATTGTGATTGTATGATTGTGATTGTATGATTGCGATTGTATGATTGCGATTGTATGATTGTGATTGCACGATTGTGATTGTATGATTGTGATTGTATGATTTTGATTGTATGATTGTGATTGTATGATTGTGATTGTATGATTGTGATTGTATGATTGTGATTGTAAGATGGTATTTGTATGATTGTGATTGTATAGTAGTAATTGTATGATTGTGATCGTATGATTGTGATTGTATGATTGTGATTGAATGATTGTGAGTGTATGATTGTGATTGTATGATTGTATTTGGGAGATTGTAATTGTATGATTGGGATTGTATGATTGTGATTGTATGATTGTGATTGTATGATTATGATTGTATGATTGTGATTGCATGATTGTGATTGAATGATTGTGATTGTATGATTGTGATTGTATGCTTGCGATTGTATGATTGTGATTGTATGATTGCGATTGTATGATTGTATTTGGGAGATTGTAATTGTATGATTGCGATTGTATGATTGTGATTGTATGATTGTGATTGTATGCTTGCGATTGTATGATTGTGATTGTATGATTGCGATTATATGATTGCGATTGTATGATTGCGATTGTATGACAGTGATTGCACGATTGTGATTGTATGATTGTGATTGTATGATTTTGATTGTATGATTGTGATTGTATGATTGTGATTGTATGATTGTGATTGTATGATTGTGATTGTATGCTTGCGATTGTATGATTGTGATTGTATGATTGCGATTATATGATTGCGATTGTATGATTGCGATTGTATGACAGTGATTGCACGATTGTGATTGTATGATTGTGATTGTATGATTTTGATTGTATGATTGTGATTGTATGATTGTGATTGTATGATTGTGATTGTATGATTGTGATTGTATGATTGTATTTGGGAGATTGTAATTGTATGATTGCGATGGTATGATTGTGATTGTATGATTGTGATTGTATGCTTGCGATTGTATGATTGTGATTGTATGATTGTGATTGTATGATTGTATTTGGGAGATTGTAATTGTATGATTGTGATTGTATGATTGTGATTGTATGATTGTGATTGTATGATTGTGATTGTATGATTGTGATTGTGTGATTGTGATTGTATGATTGTGATCTTAGGATTGTGATTGTATGATTGTGATTGTATGATTGTAATTGTATGATTGTGATGGTATGATTGTGATTGTATGATTGCGATAGTATGATTGTGATTGTATGATTGCGATTGTATGATTGTGGTTGTATGATTGTATTTGGGAGATTGTAATTGTATGATTGCGATGGTATGATTGTGATTGTATGATTGTGATTGTATGCTTGCGCTTGTATGATTGTAATTGTATGATTGCGATTGTATGATTGTGATTGTATGATTGTGATTGTATGATTGTGATTGTACGATTGTGATTGTATGATTGTAATTGTATGATTATGATTGTATGATTGTGATTGTATGATGGTGATGGTATGATTGTGATTGTATGATTGCGATAGTACGATTGTGATTGTATGATTGTGATTGTAATATTGTGATTGTATGATTGCGATTGTATGATTGCGGTAGTATGATTGTGATTGAATGATTGTGATTGTATGATTGTGATTGTATCCTTGCGATTGTATGATTATGATTGTATGATTGTGATAGTATGATTGTGATTGTATGATTGTGATTGTATGATTGTATTTGGGAGATTGTAATTGTATGATTGCGATGGTATGATTGTGATTGTATGATTGTGATTGTATGCTTGCGCTTGTATGATTGTAATTGTATGATTGCGATTGTATGATTGTGATTGTATGATTGTGATTGTATGATTGTGATTGTACGATTGTGATTGTATGATTGTAATTGTATGATTATGATTGTATGATTGTGATTGTATGATGGTGATGGTATGATTGTGATTGTATGATTGCGATAGTACGATTGTGATTGTATGATTGTGATTGTAATATTGTGATTGTATGATTGCGATTGTATGATTGTGATTGTATGATTATGATTGTATGATTGTGATTGTATGATTCTGATTGTATGGTTGTGATTGTATGATTGTGATGGTATGATTGTGATCGTATGATTGCGATAGTATGATTCTGATTGTATGATTGTGACTGTATGATTGTGACTGTATGATTGCGATTGTATGACTGTGGTTGTGTGATTGTGGTTGTATGATTGCGATTGTATGATTGTGATTGTATGATTGTGATTGTATGATTGTGATTGTCTGATTGTGGTTCTATGATTGTGATTGTATGATTGTCATTGTCTGATTATGATTGTATGATTGTGATTGCATGATTGTGATTGTATGATTGTGATAGTATGATTGTGATTGTATGATTGTGATTGTATGATTGTGGTTGTATGATTGTATTTGGGAGATTGTAATTGTAAGATTGTGATTGTATGATAGTGATTGTATGATTGTGATTGTATGATTATGATTGTATAATTGTGATAGTATGATTGTGATTTTATGATTGTGATTGTATGATTGTGATTGTATGATTGTGATTGTATGATTCTGATTGTATGATTGTATTTGGGATATTGTATTTTGGAGATTGTAATTGTATGATTGCGATTGTATGATTGTGATTGTATGATTGTGATTGTATGATTGTGATTGTATGATTGTGATTGTATGATTGTGATTGTGTGATTGTAATTGTATGATTATGATTGTATGATTGTGATTGTATGATGGTGATGGTATGATTGTGATTGTATGATTGCGATAGTATGATTGTGATTGTATGATTGTGATTGTAATATTTTGATTGCATGATTGCGATTGTATGATTGTGATTGTATGATTAGGATTGTATGATTGTGATTGTATGATTGTGATTGTATGATTGTGATAGTATGATTGTGATTGTATGACTGTGATTGTATGACAGTGATTGTATGATTGTGATTGTATGATTGTGATTGTATGATTGTGATTGTCTGATTGTGGTTGTATGATTGTGATTGTATGATTGTGATAGTATGATTGTGATTGTATGACTGTGATTGTATGACTGTGATTGTATGATTGTGTTTGTATGATTGTGATTGTATGATTGTGATTGTCTGACTGTGGTTGTATGATTGTGATTGTATGATTGTGATTCTATGATTGTGATTGTATGATTGTGATTGTATGATTGTGATTGTATGATTGTGATTGTGTGATTGTGATTGTATGATTGTGATTGTATGATTGTGATTGTATGATTGTGATTGTATGATTGTGATTGTGTGATTGTAATTGTATGATTATGATTGTATGATTGTAATTGTATGATTGTGATGGTATGATTGTGATTGTATGAATGCGATAGTATGATTGTGATTGTATGATTGTGATTGTATGATTATGATTGTATGATTGTGATTGTATGATTGTGACTGGAAGATTGTGATTGTATGATTGTGATTGTACGATTCTGATTGTATGATTGTGATTGTATGATTGTGATTGTGTGATTGTGATAGTATGATTGTGATTGTAAGATTGTGATTGTATGATTGTGATTGTATAATTGTGATTGTATGATTGTGATTGTATGATTGTGATTGTATGATTGTGATTGTATGATTGTCATTGTATGATTATGATTGTATGATTGCGATTGCATGATTGTGATTGTATGATTGTGATTGTATGATTGTGATTGTATGATTGTGATTGTATGATTGTGATTGTATGATTGTGATTGTGTGATTGTGATAGTATGATTGTGATTGTAAGATTGTGATTGTATGACTGTGATTGTACGATTGTGATTGTTTGATTGTGATTGTATGATTATGATTGTATGATTGTGATAGTATGATTGTGATTGTATGATTGTGATTGTATGATTGTGATTGTATGATTCTGATTGTATGATTGTATTTGGGAGATTGTATTTTGGAGATTGTAATTGTATGATTGCGATTCTATGATTGTGATTGTATGATTGTGATTGTATGATTGTGATTGTATGATTGTGATTGTATGATTGTGATTGTATGATTGTAATTGTATGATTATGATTGTATGATTGTGATTGTATGATGTTGATGGTATGATTGTGATTGTATGATTGCGATAGTACGATTGTGATTGTATGATTGTGATTGTAATATTGTGATTGTATGATTGCGATTGTATGATTGTTATTGTATGATTATGATTGTATGATTGTGATTGTATGATTCTGATTGTATGGTTGTGATTGTATGATTGTGATGGTATGATTGTGATCGTATGATTGCGATAGTATGATTGTGACTGTATGACTGTGATTGTATGATTGTGACTGTATGATTGCGTTTGTATGATTGTGATTGTGTGATTGTGATTGTATGATTGCGATTGTATGATTGTGATTGTATGATTGTGATTGTATGATTGTGATAGTATGATTGTGATTGTATGACTCTGATCGTATGACTGTGATTGTATGATTGTGATTGTACGATTGTGATTGTATGATTGTGATTGTCTGATTGTGGTTCTATGATTGTGATTGTATGATTGTGATTGTATGATTGTGATTGTATGATTGTGATTGTATGATTGTGATTGTATGATTGTGATTGTATGATTGTAATTGTCTGATTATGGTTGTATGATTGTGGTTGCATGATTGTGATTGTATGATTGTGATAGTATGATTGTGATTGTATGATTGTGATTGTATGATTGTGATTGTATGATTTTGATTGTATGATTGTGATAGTATGATTGCGATTGTATGATTTTGATTGTGTGATAGTGATTGTATGATTGTGATTGTATGATTGTAATTGAATGATTGTGATGGTATGATTGTGATTGTATGATTGCGGTAGTATGATTGTGATTGTTTGATTGTGATTGTATGATTGTGATTGTATGATTGTGATTGTATGATTGCGATTGTATGATTGCGATTGTATGATTGTGATTGCACGATTGTGATTGTATGATTGTGATTGTATGATTTTGATTGTATGATTGTGATTGTATGATTGTGATTGTATGATTGTGATTGTATGATTGTGATTGTAAGATGGTATTTGTATGATTGTGATTGTATAGTAGTAATTGTATGATTGTGATCGTATGATTGTGATTGTATGGTTGTGATTGAATGATTGTGAGTGTATGCTTGCGATTGTATGATTGTGATTGTATGATTGTGATTGTATGATTGTGATTGTATGATTGTGACTGTATGATTGCGATTGTATGACTGGGATTGTGTGATTGTGGTTGTATGATTGCGATTGTATGATTGTGATTGTATGATTGTGATTGTATGATTGTGATAGTATGATAGTGATTGTATGACTGTGATTGTATGACTGTGATTGTATGATTGTGATTGTATGATTGTGATTGTATGATTGTGATTGTCTGATTGTGGTTCTATGATTGTGATTGTATGATTGTCATTGTCTGATTATGATTGTATGATTGTGATTGCATGATTGTGATTGTATGATTGTGATAGTATGATTGTGATTGTATGATTGTGATTGTATGATTGTGGTTGTATGATTGTATTTGGGAGATTGTAATTGTATGATTGCGATTGTATGATTGTGATTGTATGATTGTGATTGTATGATTGTGATTGTATGCTTGCGATTGTATGATTGTGATTGTATGATTCTGATTGTATGATTGTGATTGTATGATTGTGATTGTGTGATTGTGGTAGTATGATTGTGATTGTAAGATTGTGATTGTATGATTGTGATTGTATGATTGTGATTGTACGATTATGATTGTATAATTGTGATAGTATGATTGTGATTGTATGATTGTGATTGTATGATTGTGATTGTATGATTGTGATTGTATGATTGTGATTGTATGATTCTGATTGTATGATTGTATTTGGGATATTGCATTTTGGAGATTGTAATTGTATGATTGCGATTGTATGATTGTGATTGTATGATTGTGATTGTATGATTGTGATTGTATGATTGTGATTGTATGATTGTGATTGTATGATTGTGATTGTGTGATTGTAATTGTATGATTATGATTGTATGATTGTGATTGTATGATGGTGATGGTATGATTGTGATTGTATGATTGCGATAGTATGATTGTGATTGTATGATTGTGATTGTAATATTTTGATTGTATGATTGCGATTGTATGATTGTGATTATATGATTAGGATTGTATGATTGTGATGGTATGATTGTGATTGTATGATTGTGATAGTATGATTGTGATTGTATGACTGTAATTGTATGACTGTGATTGTATGATTGTGATTGTATGACTGTGATTGTATGATTGTGATTGTCTGATTGTGGTTGTATGATTGTGATTGTATGATTGTGATAGTATGATTGTGATTGTATGACTGTGATTGTATGACTGTGATTGTATGATTGTGTTTGTATGATTGTGATTGTATGATTGTGATTGCCTGACTGTGGTTGTATGATTGTGATTGTATGATTGTGATTCTATGATTGTGATTGTATGATTGTGATTGTATGATTGTGATTGTATGATTGTGATTGTATGATTGTGATTGTGTGATTGTGATTGTATGATTGTGATCTTATGATTGTGATTGTATGATTGTGATTGTATGATTGTAATTGTATGATTGTGATGGTATGATTGTGATTGTATGAATGCGATAGTATGATTGTGATTGTATGATTGTGATTGTATGATTGTGATTGTATGATTGTGACTGGAAGATTGTGATTGTATGATTGTGATTGTACGATTCTGATTGTATGATTGTGATTGTATGATTGTGATTGTGTGATTGTGATAGTATGATTGTGATTGTAAGATTGTGATTGTATGACTGTGATTGTATGATTGTGATTGTATGATTGTGATTGTATGATTATGATTGTATGATTGTGATAGTATGATTGTGATTGTATGATTGTGATTGTATAATTGTGATTGTATGATTGTGATTGTATGATTGTGATTGTATGATTGTGATTGTATGATTGTCATTGTATGATTATGATTGTATGATTGCGATTGCATGATTGTGATTGTATGATTGTGATTGTATGATTGTGATTGTATGATTGTGATTGTATGATTGTGATTGTGTGATTGTGATAGTATGATTGTGATTGTAAGATTGTGATTGTATGACTGTGATTGTACGATTGTGATTGTTTGATTGTGATTGTATGATTATGATTGTATGATTGTGATAGTATGATTGTGATTGTATGATTGTGATTGTATGATTGTGATTGTATGATTCTGATTGTATGATTGTATTTGGGAGATTGTATTTTGGAGATTGTAATTGTATGATTGCGATTCTATGATTGTGATTGTATGATTGTGATTGTATGATTGTGATTGTATGATTGTGATTGTATGATTGTGATTGTATGATTGTAATTGTATGATTATGATTGTATGATTGTGATTGTATGATGGTGATGGTATGATTGTGATTGTATGATTGCGATAGTACGATTGTGATTGTATGAATGTGATTGTAATATTGTGATTGTATGATTGCGATTGTATGATTGTTATTGTATGATTATGATTGTATGATTGTGATTGTATGATTCTGATTGTATGGTTGTGATTGTATGATTGTGATGGTATGATTGTGATCGTATGATTGCGATAGTATGATTGTGACTGTATGACTGTGATTGTATGATTGTGACTGTATGATTGCGTTTGTATGATTGTGATTGTGTGATTGTGATTGTATGATTGCGATTGTATGATTGTGATTGTATGATTGTGATTGTATGATTGTGATAGTATGATTGTGATTGTATGACTCTGATCGTATGACTGTGATTGTATGATTGTGATTGTACGATTGTGATTGTATGATTGTGATTGTCTGATTGTGGTTCTATGATTGTGATTGTATGATTGTGATTGTATGATTGTGATTGTATGATTGTGATTGTATGATTGTGATTGTATGATTGTAATTGTCTGATTATGGTTGTATGATTGTGGTTGCAAGATTGTGATTGTATGATTGTGATAGTATGATTGTGATTGTATGATTGTGATTGTATGATTGTGATTGTATGATTTTGATGGTATGATTGTGATAGTATGATTGCGATTGTATGATTTTGATTGTGTGATAGTGATTGTATGATTGTGATTGTATGATTGTAATTGAATGATTGTGATGGTATGATTGTGATTGTATGATTGCGGTAGTATGATTGTGATTGTTTGATTGTGATTGTATGATTGTGATTGTATGATTGTGATTGTATGATTGCGATTGTATGATTGCGATTGTATGATTGTGATTGCACGATTGTGATTGTATGATTGTGATTGTATGATTTTGATTGTATGATTGTGATTGTATGATTGTGATTGTATGATTGTGATTGTATGATTGTGATTGTAAGATGGTATTTGTATGATTGTGATTGTATAGTAGTAATTGTATGATTGTGATCGTATGATTGTGATTGTATGGTTGTGATTGAATGATTGTGAGTGTATGCTTGCGATTGTATGATTGTGATTGTATGATTGTGATTGTATGATTGTGACTGTATGATTGCGATTGTATGACTGTGATTGTGTGATTGTGGTTGTATGATTGCGATTGTATGATTGTGATTGTATGATTGTGATTGTATGATTGTGATAGTATGATAGTGATTGTATGACTGTGATTGTATGACTGTGATTGTATGATTGTGATTGTATGATTGTGATTGTATGATTGTGATTGTCTGATTGTGGTTCTATGATTGTGATTGTATGATTGTCATTGTCTGATTATGATTGTATGATTGTGATTGCATGATTGTGATTGTATGATTGTGATAGTATGATTGTGATTGTATGATTGTGATTGTATGATTGTGGTTGTATGATTGTATTTGGGAGATTGTAATTGTATGATTGCGATTGTATGATTGTGATTGTATGATTGTGATTGTATGATTGTGATTGTATGCTTGCGATTGTATGATTGTGATTGTATGATTCTGATTGTATGATTGTGATTGTATGATTGTGATTGTGTGATTGTGGTAGTATGATTGTGATTGTAAGATTGTGATTGTATGATTGTGATTGTATGATTGTGATTGTATGATTATGATTGTATAATTGTGATAGTATGATTGTGATTGTATGATTGTGATTGTATGATTGTGATTGTATGATTGTGATTGTATGATTGTGATTGTATGATTCTGATTGTATGATTGTATTTGGGATATTGTATTTTGGAGATTGTAATTGTATGATTGCGATTGTATGATTGTGATTGTATGATTGTGATTGTATGATTGTGATTGTATGATTGTGATTGTATGATTGTGATTGTACGATTGTGATTGTGTGATTGTAATTGTATGATTATGATTGTATGATTGTGATTGTATGATGGTGATGGTATGATTGTGATTGTATGATTGCGATAGTATGATTGTGATTGTATGATTGTGATTGTAATATTTTGATTGTATGATTGCGATTGTATGATTGTGATTATATGATTAGGATTGTATGATTGTGATGGTATGATTGTGATTGTATGATTGCGATAGTATGATTGTGATTGTATGACTGTGATTGTATGACTGTGATTGTATGATTGTGATTGTGTGATTGTGATTGTATGATTGTGATCTTATGATTGTGATTGTATGATTGTGATTGTTTGATTGTAATTGTATGATTGTGATGGTATGATTGTGATTGTATGAATGCGATAGTATGATTGTGATTGTATGATTGTGATTGTATGATTATGATTGTATGATTGTGATTGTATGATTGTGACTGGAAGATTGTGATTGTATGATTGTGATTGTACGATTCTGATTGTATGATTGTGATTGTATGATTGTGATTGTGTGATTGTGATAGTATGATTGTGATTGTAAGATTGTGATTGTATGACTGTGATTGTATGATTGTGATTGTATGATTGTGATTGTATGATTATGATTGTATGATTGTGATAGTATGATTGTGATTGTATGATTGTGATTGTATAATTGTGATTGTATGATTGTGATTGTATGATTGTGATTGTATGATTGTGATTGTATGATTGTCATTGTATGATTATGATTGTATGATTGCGATTGCATGATTGTGATTGTATGATTGTGATTGTATGATTGTGATTGTATGATTGTGATTGTATGATTGTGATTGTGTGATTGTGATAGTATGATTGTGATTGTAAGATTGTGATTGTATGACTGTGATTGTACGATTGTAATTGTATGATTATGATTGTATGATTGCGATTGTATGATGGTGATGGTATGATTGTGATTGTATGATTGCGATAGTATGATTGTGATTGTATGATTATGATTGTATGATTGTGATTGTATGATTGTGACTGGAAGATTGTGATTGTATGATTGTGATTGTACGATTCTGATTGTATGATTGTGATTGTATGATTGTGATTGTGTGATTGTGATAGTATGATTGTGATTGTAAGATTGTGATTGTATGACTGTGATTGTATGATTGTGATTGTATGATTGTGATTGTATGATTATGATTGTATGATTGTGATAGTATGATTGTGATTGTATGATTGTGATTGTATAATTGTGATTGTATGATTGTGATTGTATGATTGTGATTGTATGATTGTGATTGTATGATTGTCATTGTATGATTGTGATTGTATGATTGTAATTGCATGATTGTGATTGTATGATTGTGATTGTATGATTGTGATTGTATGATTGTGATTGTATGATTGTGATTGTGTGATTGTGATAGTATGATTGTGATTGTAAGATTGTGATTGTATGATTGCGATTGTATGATTGTGATTGTATGATTATGATTGTATGATTGTGATTGTATGATTCTGATTGTATGGTTGTGATTGTATGATTGTGATGGTATGATTGTGATCGTATGATTGCGATAGTATGATTGTGACTGTATGATTGTGATTGTATGATTGTGACTGTATGATTGCGATTGTATGATTGTGATTGTGTGATTGTGATTGTATGATTGCGATTGTATGATTGTGATTGTATGATTGTGATTGTATGATTGTGATAGTATGATTGTGATTGTATGACTCTGATCGTATGACTGTGATTGTATGATTGTGATTGTACGATTGTGATTGTATGATTGTGATTGTCCGATTGTGGTTCTATGATTGTGATTGTATGATTGTGATTGTATGATTGTGATTGTATGATTGTGATTGTATGATTGTGATTGTATGATTGTAATTGTCTGATTATGGTTGTATGATTGTGGTTGCATGATTGTGATTGTATGATTGTGATAGTATGATTGTGATTGTATGATTGTGATTGTATGATTGTGATTGCATGATTTTGATTGTATGATTGTGATAGTATGATTGCGATTGTATGATTTTGATTGTATGATAGTGATTGTATGATTGTGATTGTATGATTGTAATTGTATGATTGTGATGGTATGATTGTGATTGTATGATTGCGGTAGTATGATTGTGATTGTTTGATTGTGATTGTATGATTGTGATTGTATGATTGTGATTGTATGATTGTGATTGTATGATTGTGATTGTATGATTGCGATTGTATGATTGCGATTGTATGATTGTGATTGCACGATTGTGATTGTATGATTGTGATTGTATGATTTTGATTGTATGATTGTGATTGTATGATTGTGATTGTATGATTGTGATTGTATGATTGTGATTGTAAGATGGTATTTGTATGATTGTGATTGTATAGTAGTAATTGTATGATTGTGATCGTATGATTGTGATTGTATGATTGAGATTGAATGATTGTGAGTGTATGATTGTGATTGTATGATTGTATTTGGGAGATTGTAATTGTATGATTGGGATTGTATGATTGTGATTGTATGATTGTGATTGTATGATTATGATTGTATGATTGTGATTGCATGATTGTGATTGAATGATTGTGATAGTACGGTTGTGATTGTATGATTGTGATTGTATGATTGTATTTGGGAGATTGTAATTGTATGATTGCGATTGTATGATTGTGATTGTATGATTGTGATTGTATGCTTGCGATTGTATGATTGTGATTGTATGATTGCGATTATATGATTGCGATTGTATGATTGCGATTGTATGACAGTGATTGCACGATTGTGATTGTATGATTGTGATTGTATGATTTTGATTGTATGATTGTGATTGTATGATTGTGATTGTATGATTGTGATTGTATGATTGTGATTGTATGATTGTGATTGTATGATTGTATTTGGGAGATTGTAATAGTATGATTGCGATGGTATGATTGTGATTGTATGATTGTGATTGTATGCTTGCGATTGTATGATTGTGATAGTATGATTGTGATTGTATGATTGTGATTGTATGATTGTGATTGTATGATTGTGATTGTATGATTGTGATTGTATGCTTGCGATTGTATGATTGTGATTGTATGATTGTGATTGTATGTTTGTGATTGTATGATTGTGATTGTGTGATTGTAATTGTATGATTGTGATCTTAGGATTGTGATTGTATGATTGTGATTGTATGATTGTAATTGTATGATTGTGGTGGTATGATTGTGATTGTATGATTGCGATAGTATGATTGTGATCGTATGATTGCGATTGTATGATTGTGGTTGTATGATTGTATTTGGGAGATTGTAATTGTATGATTGCGATTGTATGATTGTCATTGTATGATTGTGATTGTATGATTGTGATTGTATGCTTGCGATTGTATGATTGTGATTGTATGATTGTGATAGTATGATTGTGATTGTATGATTGTGATTGTATGATTGTGATTGTATGATTGTGATTGTCTGATTGTGGTTCTATGATTGTGATTGTATGATTGTGATTGTATGATTGTGATTGGATGATTGTCATTGTCTGATTATGATTGTATGATTGTGATTGCATGATTGTGATTGTATGATTGTGATAGTATGATTGTGATTGTATGATTGTGATTGTATGATTGTGGTTGTATGATTGAATTTGGGAGATTGTAATTGTATGATTGCGATTGTATGATTGTGATTGTATGATGGTGATTGTATGACTGTGATTGTATGCTTGCGATTGTATGATTGTGATTGTATGATTGTGATTGTATGATTGTGATTGTATGATTGTGATTGTGTGATTGTGATAGTATGATTGTGATTGTAAGATTGTGATTGTATGACTGTGATTGTATGATTGTGATTGTATGATTGTGATTGTATGATTATGATTGTATGATTGTGATAGTATGATTGTGATTGTATGATGGTGATGGTATGATTGTGATTGTATCATTCTGATTGTATGATTGTATTTGGGAGATTGTATTTTGGAGATTGTAATTGTATGATTGCGATTGTATGATTGTGATTGTATGATTGTGATTGTATGATTGTGATTGTACGATTGTGATTGTATGATTGTAATTGTATGATTATGATTGTATGATTGTGATTGTATGATGGTGATGGTATGATTGTGATTGTATGATTGCGATAGTACGATTGTGATTGTATGATTGTGATTGTAATATTGTGATTGTATGATTGCGATTGTATGATTGTGATTGTATGATTAGGATTGTATGATTGTGATTGTATGATTCTGATTGTATGTTTGTGATTGTATGATTGTGATGGTATGATTGTGATCGTATGATTGCGATAGTATGATTCTGATTGTATGATTGTGATTGTATGATTGTGACTGTATGATTGCGATTGTATGATTGTGATTGTATGATTGTGATTGTATGATTGTGATTGTATGATTCTGATTGTATGATTGTGATTGTATGATTGTGATTGTATGATTGTATTTGGGAGATTGTAATTGTATGATTGCGATGGTATGATTGTGATTGTATGATTGTGATTGTATGCTTGCGATTGTATGATTGTGATAGTATGATTGTGATTGTATGATTGTGATTGTATGATTGTGATTGTATGATTGTGATTGTATGATTGTGATTGTATGCTTGCGATTGTATGATTGTGATTGTATGATTGTGATTGTATGATTGTGACTGTATGATTGCGATTGTATGACTGTGATTGTGTGATTGTGGTTGTATGATTGCGATTGTATGATTGTGATTGTATGATTGTGATTGTATGATTGTGATAGTATGATAGTGATTGTATGACTGTGATTGTATGACTGTGATTGTATGATTGTGATTGTATGATTGTGATTGTCTGATTGTGGTTCTATGATTGTGATTGTATGATTGTCATTGTCTGATTATGATTGTATGATTGTGATTGCATGATTGTGATTGTATGATTGTGATAGTATGATTGTGATTGTATGATTGTGATTGTATGATTGTGGTTGTATGATTGTATTTGGGAGATTGTAATTGTATGATTGCGATTGTATGATTGTGATTGTATGATTGTGATTGTATGATTGTGATTGTATGCTTGCGATTGTATGATTGTGATTGTATGATTCTGATTGTATGATTGTGATTGTATGATTGTGATTGTGTGATTGTGTGATTGTGGTAGTATGATTGTGATTGTAAGATTGTGATTGTATGATTGTGATTGTATGATGGTGATTGTATGACTGTGATTGTATGCTTGCGATTGTATGATTGTGATTGTATGATTGTGATTGTATGATTGTGATTGTATGATTGTGATTGTGTGATTGTGATAGTATGATTGTGATTGTAAGATTGTGATTGTATGACTGTGATTGTATGATTGTGATTGTATGATTGTGATTGTATGATTATGATTGTATGATTGTGATAGTATGATTGTGATTGTATGATGGTGATGGTATGATTGTGATTGTATCATTCTGATTGTATGATTGTATTTGGGAGATTGTATTTTGGAGATTGTAATTGTATGATTGCGATTGTATGATTGTGATTGTATGATTGTGATTGTATGATTGTGATTGTACGATTGTGATTGTATGATTGTAATTGTATGATTATGATTGTATGATTGTGATTGTATGATGGTGATGGTATGATTGTGATTGTATGATTGCGATAGTACGATTGTGATTGTATGATTGTGATTGTAATATTGTGATTGTATGATTGCGATTGTATGATTGTGATTGTATGATTAGGATTGTATGATTGTGATTGTATGATTCTGATTGTATGTTTGTGATTGTATGATTGTGATGGTATGATTGTGATCGTATGATTGCGATAGTATGATTCTGATTGTATGATTGTGATTGTATGATTGTGACTGTATGATTGCGATTGTATGATTGTGATTGTATGATTGTGATTGTATGATTGTGATTGTATGATTCTGATTGTATGATTGTGATTGTATGATTGTGATTGTATGATTGTATTTGGGAGATTGTAATTGTATGATTGCGATGGTATGATTGTGATTGTATGATTGTGATTGTATGCTTGCGATTGTATGATTGTGATAGTATGATTGTGATTGTATGATTGTGATTGTATGATTGTGATTGTATGATTGTGATTGTATGATTGTGATTGTATGCTTGCGATTGTATGATTGTGATTGTATGATTGTGATTGTATGATTGTGACTGTATGATTGCGATTGTATGACTGTGATTGTGTGATTGTGGTTGTATGATTGCGATTGTATGATTGTGATTGTATGATTGTGATTGTATGATTGTGATAGTATGATAGTGATTGTATGACTGTGATTGTATGACTGTGATTGTATGATTGTGATTGTATGATTGTGATTGTCTGATTGTGGTTCTATGATTGTGATTGTATGATTGTCATTGTCTGATTATGATTGTATGATTGTGATTGCATGATTGTGATTGTATGATTGTGATAGTATGATTGTGATTGTATGATTGTGATTGTATGATTGTGGTTGTATGATTGTATTTGGGAGATTGTAATTGTATGATTGCGATTGTATGATTGTGATTGTATGATTGTGATTGTATGATTGTGATTGTATGCTTGCGATTGTATGATTGTGATTGTATGATTCTGATTGTATGATTGTGATTGTATGATTGTGATTGTGTGATTGTGTGATTGTGGTAGTATGATTGTGATTGTAAGATTGTGATTGTATGATTGTGATTGTATGATTGTGATTGTATGATTATGATTGTATAATTGTGATAGTATGATTGTGATTGTATGATTGTGATTGTATGATTGTGATTGTATGATTGTGATTGTATGATTCTGATTGTATGATTGTATTTGGGATATTGTATTTTGGAGATTGTAATTGTATGATTGCGATTGTATGATTGTGATTGTATGATTGTGATTGAATGATTGTGATTGTATGATTGTGATTGTATGATTGTGATTGTATGATTGTGATTGTATGATTGTGATTGTGTGATTGTAATTGTATGATTATGATTGTATGATTGTGATTGTATGATGGTGATGGTATGATTGTGATTGTATGATTGCGATAGTATGATTGTGATTGTATGATTGTGATTGTAATATTTTGATTGTATGATTGCGATTGTATGATTGTGATTGTATGATTAGGATTGTATGATTGTGATTGTATGATTGTGATTGTATGATTGTGATAGTATGATTGTGATTGTATGACTGTGATTGTATGACTGTGATTGTATGATTGTGATTGTATGACTGTGGTTGTATGATTGTGATTGTCTGATTGTGGTTGTATGATTGTGATTGTATGATTGTGATAGTATGATTGTGATTGTATGACTGTGATTGTATGACTGTGATTGTATGATTGTGTTTGTATGATTGTGATTGTATGATTGTGATTGCCTGACTGCGGTTGTATGATTGTGATTGTATGATTGTGATTCTATGATTGTGATTGTATGATTGTGATCTTATGATTGTGATTGTATGATTGTGATTGTATGATTGTAATTGTATGATTGTGATGGTATGATTGTGATTGTATGAATGCGATAGTATGATTGTGATTGTATGATTGTGATTGTATGATTATGATTGTATGATTGTGATTGTATGATTGTGACTGGAAGATTGTGATTGTATGATTGTGATTGTGCGATTCTGATTGTATGATTGTGATTGTATGATTGTGATTGTGTGATTGTGATAGTATGATTGTGATTGTAAGATTGTGATTGTATGATTGTGATTGTATGATTGTGATTGTACGATTGTGATTGTATGATTGTAATTGTATGATTATGATTGTATGATTGTGATTGTATGATGGTGATGGTATGATTGTGATTGTATGATTGCGATAGTACGATTGTGATTGTATGATTGTGATTGTAATATTGTGATTGTATGATTGCGATTGTATGATTGTGATTGTATGATTATGATTGTATGATTGTGATTGTATGATTCTGATTGTATGGTTGTGATTGTATGATTGTGATGGTATGATTGTGATCGTATGATTGCGATAGTATGATTCTGATTGTATGATTGTGACTGTATGATTGTGACTGTATGATTGCGATTGTATGACTGTGATTGTGTGATTGTGGTTGTATGATTGCGATTGTATGATTGTGATTGTATGATTGTGATTGTATGATTGTGATTGTCTGATTGTGGTTCTATGATTGTGATTGTATGATTGTCATTGTCTGATTATGATTGTATGATTGTGATTGCATGATTGTGATTGTATGATTGTGATAGTATGATTGTGATTGTATGATTGTGATTGTATGATTGTGGTTGTATGATTGTATTTGGGAGATTGTAATTGTAAGATTGTGATTGTATGATAGTGATTGTATGATTGTGATTGTATGATTATGATTGTATAATTGTGATAGTATGATTGTGATTTTATGATTGTGATTGTATGATTGTGATTGTATGATTGTGATTGTATGATTCTGATTGTATGATTGTATTTGGGATATTGTATTTTGGAGATTGTAATTGTATGATTGCGATTGTATGATTGTGATTGTATGATTGTGATTGTATGATTGTGATTGTATGATTGTGATTGTATGATTGTGATTGTGTGATTGTAATTGTATGATTATGATTGTATGATTGTGATTGTATGATGGTGATGGTATGATTGTGATTGTATGATTGCGATAGTATGATTGTGATTGTATGATTGTGATTGTAATATTTTGATTGCATGATTGCGATTGTATGATTGTGATTGTATGATTAGGATTGTATGATTGTGATTGTATGATTGTGATTGTATGATTGTGATAGTATGATTGTGATTGTATGACTGTGATTGTATGACAGTGATTGTATGATTGTGATTGTATGATTGTGATTGTATGATTGTGATTGTCTGATTGTGGTTGTATGATTGTGATTGTATGATTGTGATAGTATGATTGTGATTGTATGACTGTGATTGTATGACTGTGATTGTATGATTGTGTTTGTATGATTGTGATTGTATGATTGTGATTGTCTGACTGTGGTTGTATGATTGTGATTGTATGATTGTGATTCTATGATTGTGATTGTATGATTGTGATTGTATGATTGTGATTGTATGATTGTGATTGTGTGATTGTGATTGTATGATTGTGATTGTATGATTGTGATTGTATGATTGTGATTGTATGATTGTGATTGTATGATTGTGATTGTGTGATTGTAATTGTATGATTATGATTGTATGATTGTAATTGTATGATTGTGATGGTATGATTGTGATTGTATGAATGCGATAGTATGATTGTGATTGTATGATTGTGATTGTATGATTATGATTGTATGATTGTGATTGTATGATTGTGACTGGAAGATTGTGATTGTATGATTGTGATTGTACGATTCTGATTGTATGATTGTGATTGTATGATTGTGATTGTGTGATTGTGATAGTATGATTGTGATTGTAAGATTGTGATTGTATGACTGTGATTGTATGATTGTGATTGTATGATTGTGATTGTATGATTATGATTGTATGATTGTGATAGTATGATTGTGATTGTATGATTGTGATTGTATAATTGTGATTGTATGATTGTGATTGTATGATTGTGATTGTATGATTGTGTTTGTATGATTGTCATTGTATGATTATGATTGTATGATTGCGATTGCATGATTGTGATTGTATGATTGTGATTGTATGATTGTGATTGTATGATTGTGATTGTATGATTGTGATTGTATGATTGTGATTGTGTGATTGTGATAGTATGATTGTGATTGTAAGATTGTGATTGTATGACTGTGATTGTACGATTGTGATTGTTTGATTGTGATTGTATGATTATGATTGTATGATTGTGATAGTATGATTGTGATTGTATGATTGTGATTGTATGATTGTGATTGTATGATTCTGATTGTATGATTGTATTTGGGAGATTGTATTTTGGAGATTGTAATTGTATGATTGCGATTCTATGATTGTGATTGTATGATTGTGATTGTATGATTGTGATTGTATGATTGTGATTGTATGATTGTAATTGTATGATTATGATTGTATGATTGTGATTGTATGATGTTGATGGTATGATTGTGATTGTATGATTGCGATAGTACGATTGTGATTGTATGATTGTGATTGTAATATTGTGATTGTATGATTGCGATTGTATGATTGTTATTGTATGATTATGATTGTATGATTGTGATTGTATGATTCTGATTGTATGGTTGTGATTGTATGATTGTGATGGTATGATTGTGATCGTATGATTGCGATAGTATGATTGTGACTGTATGACTGTGATTGTATGATTGTGACTGTATGATTGCGTTTGTATGATTGTGATTGTGTGATTGTGATTGTATGATTGCGATTGTATGATTGTGATTGTATGATTGTGATTGTATGATTGTGATAGTATGATTGTGATTGTATGACTCTGATCGTATGACTGTGATTGTATGATTGTGATTGTACGATTGTGATTGTATGATTGTGATTGTCTGATTGTGGTTCTATGATTGTGATTGTATGATTGTGATTGTATGATTGTGATTGTATGATTGTGATTGTATGATTGTGATTGTATGATTGTGATTGTATGATTGTAATTGTCTGATTATGGTTGTATGATTGTGGTTGCATGATTGTGATTGTATGATTGTGATAGTATGATTGTGATTGTATGATTGTGATTGTATGATTGTGATTGTATGATTTTGATTGTATGATTGTGATAGTATGATTGCGATTGTATGATTTTGATTGTGTGATAGTGATTGTATGATTGTGATTGTATGATTGTAATTGAATGATTGTGATGGTATGATTGTGATTGTATGATTGCGGTAGTATGATTGTGATTGTTTGATTGTGATTGTATGATTGTGATTGTATGATTGTGATTGTATGATTGCGATTGTATGATTGCGATTGTATGATTGTGATTGCACGATTGTGATTGTATGATTGTGATTGTATGATTTTGATTGTATGATTGTGATTGTATGATTGTGATTGTATGATTGTGATTGTATGATTGTGATTGTAAGATGGTATTTGTATGATTGTGATTGTATAGTAGTAATTGTATGATTGTGATCGTATGATTGTGATTGTATGGTTGTGATTGAATGATTGTGAGTGTATGCTTGCGATTGTATGATTGTGATTGTATGATTGTGATTGTATGATTGTGATTGTATGATTGTGACTGTATGATTGCGATTGTATGACTGTGATTGTGTGATTGTGGTTGTATGATTGCGATTGTATGATTGTGATTGTATGATTGTGATTGTATGATTGTGATAGTATGATAGTGATTGTATGACTGAGATTGTATGACTGTGATTGTATGATTGTGATTGTATGATTGTGATTGTATGATTGTGATTGTCTGATTGTGGTTCTATGATTGTGATTGTATGATTGTCATTGTCTGATTATGATTGTATGATTGTGATTGCATGATTGTGATTGTATGATTGTGATAGTATGATTGTGATTGTATGATTGTGATTGTATGATTGTGGTTGTATGATTGTATTTGGGAGATTGTAATTGTATGATTGCGATTGTATGATTGTGATTGTATGATTGTGATTGTATGATTGTGATTGTATGCTTGCGATTGTATGATTGTGATTGTATGATTCTGATTGTATGATTGTGATTGTATGATTGTGATTGTGTGATTGTGGTAGTATGATTGTGATTGTAAGATTGTGATTGTATGATTGTGATTGTATGATTGTGATTGTATGATTATGATTGTATAATTGTGATAGTATGATTGTGATTGTATGATTGTGATTGTATGATTGTGATTGTATGATTGTGATTGTATGATTGTGATTGTATGATTCTGATTGTATGATTGTATTTGGGATATTGTATTTTGGAGATTGTAATTGTATGATTGCGATTGTATGATTGTGATTGTATGATTGTGATTGTATGATTGTGATTGTATGATTGTGATTGTATGATTGTGATTGTATGATTGTGATTGTGTGATTGTAATTGTATGATTATGATTGTATGATTGTGATTGTATGATGGTGATGGTATGATTGTGATTGTATGATTGCGATAGTATGATTGTGATTGTATGATTGTGATTGTAATATTTTGATTGTATGATTGCGATTGTATGATTGTGATTATATGATTAGGATTGTATGATTGTGATGGTATGATTGTGATTGTATGATTGTGATAGTATGATTGTGATTGTATGACTGTGATTGTATGATTATGATTGTATGATTGTGATTGTATGATTCTGATTGTATGGTTGTGATTGTATGATTGTGATGGTATGATTGTGATCGTATGATTGCGATAGTATGATTGTGACTGTATGACTGTGATTGTATGATTGTGACTGTATGATTGCGTTTGTATGATTGTGATTGTGTGATTGTGATTGTATGATTGCGATTGTATGATTGTGATTGTATGATTGTGATTGTATGATTGTGATAGTATGATTGTGATTGTATGACTCTGATCGTATGACTGTGATTGTATGATTGTGATTGTACGATTGTGATTGTATGATTGTGATTGTCTGATTGTGGTTCTATGATTGTGATTGTATGATTGTGATTGTATGATTGTGATTGTATGATTGTGATTGTATGATTGTGATTGTATGATTGTAATTGTCTGATTATGGTTGTATGATTGTGGTTGCAAGATTGTGATTGTATGATTGTGATAGTATGATTGTGATTGTATGATTGTGATTGTATGATTGTGATTGTATGATTTTGATGGTATGATTGTGATAGTATGATTGCGATTGTATGATTTTGATTGTGTGATAGTGATTGTATGATTGTGATTGTATGATTGTAATTGAATGATTGTGATGGTATGATTGTGATTGTATGATTGCGGTAGTATGATTGTGATTGTTTGATTGTGATTGTATGATTGTGATTGTATGATTGTGATTGTATGATTGCGATTGTATGATTGCGATTGTATGATTGTGATTGCACGATTGTGATTGTATGATTGTGATTGTATGATTTTGATTGTATGATTGTGATTGTATGATTGTGATTGTATGATTGTGATTGTATGATTGTGATTGTAAGATGGTATTTGTATGATTGTGATTGTATAGTAGTAATTGTATGATTGTGATCGTATGATTGTGATTGTATGGTTGTGATTGAATGATTGTGAGTGTATGCTTGCGATTGTATGATTGTGATTGTATGATTGTGATTGTATGATTGTGACTGTATGATTGCGATTGTATGACTGTGATTGTGTGATTGTGGTTGTATGATTGCGATTGTATGATTGTGATTGTATGATTGTGATTGTATGATTGTGATAGTATGATAGTGATTGTATGACTGTGATTGTATGACTGTGATTGTATGATTGTGATTGTATGATTGTGATTGTATGATTGTGATTGTCTGATTGTGGTTCTATGATTGTGATTGTATGATTGTCATTGTCTGATTATGATTGTATGATTGTGATTGCATGATTGTGATTGTATGATTGTGATAGTATGATTGTGATTGTATGATTGTGATTGTATGATTGTGGTTGTATGATTGTATTTGGGAGATTGTAATTGTATGATTGCGATTGTATGATTGTGATTGTATGATTGTGATTGTATGATTGTGATTGTATGCTTGCGATTGTATGATTGTGATTGTATGATTCTGATTGTATGATTGTGATTGTATGATTGTGATTGTGTGATTGTGGTAGTATGATTGTGATTGTAAGATTGTGATTGTATGATTGTGATTGTATGATTGTGATTGTATGATTATGATTGTATAATTGTGATAGTATGATTGTGATTGTATGATTGTGATTGTATGATTGTGATTGTATGATTGTGATTGTATGATTGTGATTGTATGATTCTGATTGTATGATTGTATTTGGGATATTGTATTTTGGAGATTGTAATTGTATGATTGCGATTGTATGATTGTGATTGTATGATTGTGATTGTATGATTGTGATTGTATGATTGTGATTGTATGATTGTGATTGTACGATTGTGATTGTGTGATTGTAATTGTATGATTATGATTGTATGATTGTGATTGTATGATGGTGATGGTATGATTGTGATTGTATGATTGCGATAGTATGATTGTGATTGTATGATTGTGATTGTAATATTTTGATTGTATGATTGCGATTGTATGATTGTGATTATATGATTAGGATTGTATGATTGTGATGGTATGATTGTGATTGTATGATTGCGATAGTATGATTGTGATTGTATGACTGTGATTGTATGACTGTGATTGTATGATTGTGATTGTGTGATTGTGATTGTATGATTGTGATCTTATGATTGTGATTGTATGATTGTGATTGTTTGATTGTAATTGTATGATTGTGATGGTATGATTGTGATTGTATGAATGCGATAGTATGATTGTGATTGTATGATTGTGATTGTATGATTATGATTGTATGATTGTGATTGTATGATTGTGACTGGAAGATTGTGATTGTATGATTGTGATTGTACGATTCTGATTGTATGATTGTGATTGTATGATTGTGATTGTGTGATTGTGATAGTATGATTGTGATTGTAAGATTGTGATTGTATGACTGTGATTGTATGATTGTGATTGTATGATTGTGATTGTATGATTATGATTGTATGATTGTGATAGTATGATTGTGATTGTATGATTGTGATTGTATAATTGTGATTGTATGATTGTGATTGTATGATTGTGATTGTATGATTGTGATTGTATGATTGTCATTGTATGATTATGATTGTATGATTGCGATTGCATGATTGTGATTGTATGATTGTGATTGTATGATTGTGATTGTATGATTGTGATTGTATGATTGTGATTGTGTGATTGTGATAGTATGATTGTGATTGTAAGATTGTGATTGTATGACTGTGATTGTACGATTGTAATTGTATGATTATGATTGTATGATTGCGATTGTATGATGGTGATGGTATGATTGTGATTGTATGATTGCGATAGTATGATTGTGATTGTATGATTATGATTGTATGATTGTGATTGTATGATTGTGACTGGAAGATTGTGATTGTATGATTGTGATTGTACGATTCTGATTGTATGATTGTGATTGTATGATTGTGATTGTGTGATTGTGATAGTATGATTGTGATTGTAAGATTGTGATTGTATGACTGTGATTGTATGATTGTGATTGTATGATTGTGATTGTATGATTATGATTGTATGATTGTGATAGTATGATTGTGATTGTATGATTGTGATTGTATAATTGTGATTGTATGATTGTGATTGTATGATTGTGATTGTATGATTGTGATTGTATGATTGTCATTGTATGATTATGATTGTATGATTGCGATTGCATGATTGTGATTGTATGATTGTGATTGTATGATTGTGATTGTATGATTGTGATTGTATGATTGTGATTGTGTGATTGTGATAGTATGATTGTGATTGTAAGATTGTGATTGTATGACTGTGATTGTACGATTGTGATTGTATGATTGTGATTGTATGATTATGATTGTATGATTGTGATAGTATGATTGTGATTGTATGATTGTGATTGTATGATTGTGATTGTATGATTCTGATTGTATGATTGTATTTGGGAGATTGTATTTTGGAGATTGTAATTGTATGATTGCGATTCTACGATTGTGATTGTATGATTGTGATTGTATGATTGTGATTGTATGATTGTAATTGTATGATTATGATTGTATGATTGTGATTGTATGATGGTGATGGTATGATTGTGATTGTATGATTGCGATAGTACGATTGTGATTGTATGATTGTGATTGTAATATTGTGATTGTATGATTGCGATTGTATGATTGTGATGGTATGATTATGATTGTATGATTGTGATTGTATGATTCTGATTGTATGGTTGTGATTGTATGATTGTGATGGTATGATTGTGATCGTATGATTGCGATAGTATGATTGTGACTGTATGATTGTGATTGTATGATTGTGACTGTATGATTGCGATTGTATGATTGTGATTGTGTGATTGTGATTGTATGATTGCGATTGTATGATTGTGATTGTATGATTGTGATTGTATGATTGTGATAGTATGATTGTGATTGTATGACTCTGATCGTATGACTGTGATTGTATGATTGTGATTGTACGATTGTGATTGTATGATTGTGATTGTCCGATTGTGGTTCTATGATTGTGATTGTATGATTGTGATTGTATGATTGTGATTGTATGATTGTGATTGTATGATTGTGATTGTATGATTGTAATTGTCTGATTATGGTTGTATGATTGTGGTTGCATGATTGTGATTGTATGATTGTGATAGTATGATTGTGATTGTATGATTGTGATTGTATGATTGTGATTGCATGATTTTGATTGTATGATTGTGATAGTATGATTGCGATTGTATGATTTTGATTGTATGATAGTGATTGTATGATTGTGATTGTATGATTGTAATTGTATGATTGTGATGGTATGATTGTGATTGTATGATTGCGGTAGTATGATTGTGATTGTTTGATTGTGATTGTATGATTGTGATTGTATGATTGTGATTGTATGATTGTGATTGTATGATTGTGATTGTATGATTGCGATTGTATGATTGCGATTGTATGATTGTGATTGCACGATTGTGATTGTATGATTGTGATTGTATGATTTTGATTGTATGATTGTGATTGTATGATTGTGATTGTATGATTGTGATTGTATGATTGTGATTGTAAGATGGTATTTGTATGATTGTGATTGTATAGTAGTAATTGTATGATTGTGATCGTATGATTGTGATTGTATGATTGAGATTGAATGATTGTGAGTGTATGATTGTGATTGTATGATTGTATTTGGGAGATTGTAATTGTATGATTGGGATTGTATGATTGTGATTGTATGATTGTGATTGTATGATTATGATTGTATGATTGTGATTGCATGATTGTGATTGAATGATTGTGATAGTACGGTTGTGATTGTATGATTGTGATTGTATGATTGTATTTGGGAGATTGTAATTGTATGATTGCGATTGTATGATTGTGATTGTATGATTGTGATTGTATGCTTGCGATTGTATGATTGTGATTGTATGATTGCGATTATATGATTGCGATTGTATGATTGCGATTGTATGACAGTGATTGCACGATTGTGATTGTATGATTGTGATTGTATGATTTTGATTGTATGATTGTGATTGTATGATTGTGATTGTATGATTGTGATTGTATGATTGTGATTGTATGATTGTGATTGTATGATTGTATTTGGGAGATTGTAATAGTATGATTGCGATGGTATGATTGTGATTGTATGATTGTGATTGTATGCTTGCGATTGTATGATTGTGATAGTATGATTGTGATTGTATGATTGTGATTGTATGATTGTGATTGTATGATTGTGATTGTATGATTGTGATTGTATGCTTGCGATTGTATGATTGTGATTGTATGATTGTGATTGTATGTTTGTGATTGTATGATTGTGATTGTGTGATTGTAATTGTATGATTGTGATCTTAGGATTGTGATTGTATGATTGTGATTGTATGATTGTAATTGTATGATT